>NC_056461.1:26330464-26542964 GCF_018296145.1 Oncorhynchus tshawytscha | reverse complement strand
CTAGGAGTAAGGAGTCATGCTGTTTGTGTAAATGGTTTATTTTCACTGTAGCGGAGTGCGTACATAGTGTAGTGTATGAGTGTGTACATAGTGTAGTGTATGAGTGTGTACATAGTGTAGTGTATGAGTGTGTACATAGTGTAGTGTATGAGTGTGTACATAGTGTAGTGTATGAGTGTGTACATAGTGTAGTGTATGAGTGTGTACATAGTGTAGTGTATGAGTGTGTACATAGTGTAGTGTATGAGTGTGTATATAGTGTAGTGTATGAGTGTGTACATAGTGTAGTGTGTGCCTACAAGAACAGCCCTTAGTACATAGTGTAGTATGTTGGCCATATACCACACCCCCTCGGGCCTTATTGCTATTATAAACTGCTTACCAACGTAATTATGTTTTGTCATACCCATGGTATACTGTCTTTTGAAGGTGGTCTTCAGCATTCTAGGAGTATGAGTCATGCAGTTTGTGTAAATGGTTTATTTTCACTGTAGCATAGTGCGTGTATGAGTGTAGTGTATGAGTGTGTACATAGTGTAGTGTATGAGTGCCCTACATAGTGTAGTGTATGAGTGTGTACATAGTGTAGTGTATGAGTGTGTACATAGTGTAGTGTATGAGTGTGTACATAGTGTAGTGTATGAGTGTGTACATAGTGTAGTGTACATGTAGTGTATGAGTGCGTACATAGTGTAGTGTATGAGTGTGTACATAGTGTAGTGTATGAGTGTGTACATAGTGTAGTGTATGAGTGTGTACATAGTGTAGTGTATGAGTGTGTACATAGTGTAGTGTATGAGTGTGTACATAGTGTAGTGTATGAGTGTGTACATAGTGTAGTGTATGAGTGCGTACATAGTGTAGTGTATGAGTGTGTACATAGTGTAGTGTATGAGTGTGTACATAGTGTATGTGTATGAGTGTTATTGTACATAAACTGTAGTGTATGATGTGTCATACCCATGGTGTAGTGTCTTTTTGAAGTGGTCTTCACATTCTAGTGTAGTGTCATGCAGTTTGTGTAAATGGTTTAGTGTAGTGTATGAGTGTAGTGTACATAGTGTAGTGTATGAGTGTGTACATAGTGTAGTGTATGAGTGTGTACATGTAGTGTAGTGTATGAGTGCGTACATAGTGTAGTGTATGAGTGTGTACATAGTGTAGTGTATGAGTGCGTACATAGTATAGTGTATGAGTGTGTACATAGTGTAGTGTATGAGTGCGTACATAGTGTAGTGTATGAGTGCGTACATAGTGTAGTGTATGAGTGTGTACATAGTGTAGTGTATGAGTGTGTACATAGTGTAGTGTATGAGTGTGTACATAGTGTAGTGTATGAGTGCGTACATAGTGTAGTGTATGAGTGTGTACATAGTGTAGTGTATGAGTGTGTACATAGTGTAGTGTATGAGTGTGTACATAGTGTAGTGTATGAGTGTGTACATAGTGTAGTGTATGAGTGTGTACATAGTGTAGTGTATGAGTGTGTACATAGTGTATATGTGTGTGTATGTATGTGTGTACATAGTGTAGTGTATGAGTGTGTACATAGTATAGTGTATGAGTGTGTACATAGTGTAGTGTATGAGTGTGTACATAGTGTAGTGTATGAGTGTGTACATAGTGTAGTGTATGAGTGTGTACATAGTGTAGTTTATGAGTGTGTACATAGTGTAGTGTATGAGTGTGTACATAGTGTAGTGTATGAGTGTGTACATAGTGTAGTGTATGAGTGCGTACATAGTGTAGTGTACGAGTGCATACATAGTGTAGTGTATGAGTGTGTACATAGTGTGGTGTATGAGTGTGTACATAGTGTGGTGTATGAGTGTGTACATAGTGTAGTGTATGAGTGTGTACATAGTGTAGTGTATGAGTGTGTACATAGTGTAGTGTATGAGTGTGTACATAGTGTAGTGTATGAGTGTGTACATAGTGTAGTGTATGAGTGTGTACATAGTGTAGTGTATGAGTGTGTACATAGTGTGGTGTATGAGTGTGTACATAGTGTAGTGTATGAGTGTGTACATAGTGTAGTGTATGAGTGTGTACATAGTGTGGTGTATGAGTGTGTACATAGTGTAGTGTATGAGTGTGTACATAGTGTAGTGTATGAGTGTGTACATAGTGTAGTGTGTGCCTAAGAACAGCCCTTAGCCGGGGTATGTTGGCCATATACCACACCCCCTCGGGCCTTATTGCTATTATAAACTGCTTACCAACGTAATTATGTTTTGTCATACCCATGGTATACTGTCTTTTTGAAGGTGGTCTTCAGCATTCTAGGAGTAAGGAGTCATGCTGTTTGTGTAAATGGTTTATTTTCACTGTAGCGGAGTGCGTACATAGTGTAGTGTATGAGTGTGTACATAGTGTAGTGTATGAGTGTGTACATAGTGTAGTGTATGAGTGTGTACATAGTGTAGTGTATGAGTGTGTACATAGTGTAGTTTATGAGTGTGTACATAGTGTAGTGTATGAGTGTGTACATAGTGTAGTGTATGAGTGTACATAGTGTAGTGTATGAGTGTGTACATAGTGTAGTGTATGAGTGTGTACATAGTGTAGTGTATGAGTGTGTACATAGTGTAGTGTATGAGTGTGTACATAGTGTACATAGTGTATGAGTGTGTACACAGTGTGGTGTATGAGTGTGTACATAGTGTAGTGTATGAGTGTGTACATAGTGTAGTGTATGAGTGTGTACATAGTGTAGTGTATGAGTGCGTACATAGTGTAGTGTATGAGTGTGTACATAGTGTAGTGTATGAGTGTGTACATAGTGTAGTGTATGAGTGTGTAGATTATTGCTTAAATATGCTATGATGGCACTTACAGTACACACAGAACTATAAAAACCTCCCTCCACCATGCATTGAAAAGAGTAGAAAAGAACAAGGGAGACATTAGAGGCCCCTGCTTAAGACTGGCTTAGCTCGTTTCACTGAGTCTGAGCACAGACTTTGCTCATAAATACATATCAAAGGAATACATAAAATCCCACTGCACTACTTCTCAATGTTCAACACCCAAGTGTAACTCCAGTGTCTAACAGTTGAAGGGCACCTTTATTTTACTTTAGTAGAAGTTATGAGGCTCACAGTATTCTTTCATAACACCCCCATTATATGTGTTGGACAAAAATATTAATAAGTGCAGAAAGCCAATGCCAGGATTTCTCAATTTTCTTTCCACTAGTAAACCAGATTCCATGCTGAAGTAGGACTTGCTAGTGAGCAATCAACTGAAGTTTGGTTTTAATAAATTGCTAATTTGCAAGGCTAAACCCCAAAATTAAAGCTGGCCAAAACTGACACGTCTGCTTCTGCAAAGTGGAGGAATTGAACACTGGATACAAATAGACACACATCTCAGTCTGACAGACAACAACTCTTAAACACCAGCCGTTCGGGAACAGTTAGAGGTGTGTAGAGTTAGTGATTTAACATTCTGATAACCCCAATATAACTTGTGACCTCTGAACTCACTTCCTGCTGATATTTGCCTCACCATTTGCCTCATGCAGCATAGAGTTGATCAGGCTGTTGATTGTGGCCCGTGGAATGTTGTCCCACTCCTCTTCAATGGCTGTGCGAAGTCGCTGGATATTGGCGGAAACTGGAACACACTGTCTTACACGTCGATCCAGAGCATCCCAAATTGTGTTGTGTGACCAAACTGCACATTTTGGAGTGGCCTTTTATTGTCCCCAGCACAAGGTGCACCTGTGTAACAATGCTGTTTATTAATCAGCTTCTTGACATGTCACACCTGTCAGTTGGATGGATTATCTTGACAAAGGAAAAATTCTCACGAACAGAGATATAAACAAATTTGTCCACAAGATTTTAGAGAAATAAACTTTTTGTGTGTATAGAACATTTCTGGTCTTTTATTTCAGCTCATGAAACATGGGACCAACACTTTACATGTTGTGTTTATATTTTTGTTCAGTGTAGAGGCTTTTTTGCCCTCCCACATCACTTATAGACAGAAGATCTCCACTAAACATAGAATCAAATGGTTTATCTCTCTCTCTCAATTTAGTTATATTTTGCTACTTGTAGACTAGTGTCTGTAATTTGCCTGTATATTTCATGATGTGTAGCATAACATGTGCCCAATGATGTGGCAAAGCAGTGATTTAGTATGTATTAGAATAAGCCGTAGGTGGTAATCTCTCTCTAGGTCCTAGGTGCTGATCCATCGTCAGTATTGTGAAATAATTCTAATGTTAAGGTAAGATTTGAATGGAGAAGGCTGATCCGACAGCAGCGCTCCCTTTCTTTCGATTCTATCAGTATCGACACACACTCCAATGACACACTTAGTAACCATGCTCTTTGTGCTTTTGGAGAAGCATGTTACATCTCGACCGTTGTAGGAAAATGCATTGTTGAAACACTCTTAGTTCCATCGCTATTGGGGAAACCGGGCCCTGGACTCTTTCTCCCCCACAATATTACATTTTTAAGAAAAAAGTACCTTTGTGGTCAGTAGGAGAGCGTTCCACACATGAGGTGTGTTTAGCTTGAACCTATCCTGAGGCATTTAGGGAATGCTAACCACAAGTCACCCTTTGGGATCAAGTACTGCAGTGTTACAACTCTGAAGGACACCTATCTGACACACACATAAACGAAGGTGCACACACACACACACACACACACACACACACACACACACACACACACACACACACACACACACACACACACACACACACACACACACACACACTATTCTTGTCATGTATACTGCCACAATGAATATGATAGTGCCAGAGGTTTTCCAACAGAACTTTGTAGATGTGAAAAAGTGAGCTGCAGTCTATCAGCATAATGTTGTTATGAGAATGTAATGGAGAGAGCATTGTAACATGGTCTAGGGAATAGCCATGCAGGCCTCCTGCTGGTGTCTCACCTCAGTGTGGCAGAATTAGATGTTTGTTAGTTAGGCTTGTTATCATAGGAGACATGGCCTCCTCCTGGTGTACTCCTGTATGGTGTACTCCTGAATCAGCAGCTTTCCCAATGCAGCTAGTCATACTCTTGTCCCGCCAGTCTCTCTCTCTCTCTCTCTCTCTCTCTCTCTCTCTCTCTCTCTCTCTCTCTCTCTCTCTCTCTCTCTCTCTCTCTCTCTCTCTCTCTCTCTCTCTCTCTCTCTCTCTCTCTCTCTCTCTCTCTCTCTCTCTCTCTCTCTCTCTCTCTCTCTCTCTCTCTCTCTCTCTCTCTCTCTCTCTCTCTCTTTCTTTCTTTCTTTCTTTCTCAGTCGAACTCTGGGAGGAAGAGAGAGAAGGGACAAATACGGAGAGAGCTCCGAAGAGAGAGGAGGGAGAGAGAGAGAGAGAGCTCCGTATTTGTCCCTTCTCTCTCTTCCTCTCTTTTTCTTTCAGCCTCTCTCTCTCTTCTACAGCGAGTCAGCACTTTAACCCTTATCACACGATGTGATCACATGATGTTCACAAACCTATCATCAGCTGATGATTAGGTAATAATAACAGACAATCAACTTAATAATATCACATTGGCAACCAACGCATAATGTATTGGCAACCAACCCATAACGTATTGGCAACCAAACCATCACGTATTGGCAACCAACCCATCACGTATTGGCAACCAACCCATAACGTATTGGCAACCAACTCTGGGCCTACTTCATAACAGATTTAGGCATAATAATAAACCAAATGATAATTAAGATAAAAGCAATTTTGATCTTAATCGTGAACCAATAAATAACATCATAACAAATAACAATCAAATCATAAACCACATAATAATATCCACATTATGAAGCAACGTTTTACCAAAATGTCTCCCAAATAATTTCTCAGGAATGGATTGGACCTGCTTGATAAGGAATGGGGGATTGTCATTTTAAAATTCTCTGCAACTCAAAACCAAAGACCTGTCACTGACTGATGAGAAAATTCTCTGAGGGAGAGAGTTTGAGTCAGATATTTTTAGTTTATTTAACTTGGCAAGTCAGTTAAGAACAAATGATTATTTACAATGACGGCCTACCCCGGCCAAACCTGGTCAACGCTGGGCTAATTGTGCGCCGACCTATGGGACTCTCAATCACAGCCGGTTGTGATACAGCCTGGATTAAAACCAGAGTGTCTGTAGTGACACCTCCAACACTGAGATGCAGTGCCTTAGACTGCTGCACCACTCGGGAGCAAGTTGATTCTACTCAACCTAAAGAGCCTGGTTAACCTTTCAACATAGAGGTCACATATGATGAAAGGTGACTGTTTCCATGGGAGTTCAGGCTTACAGAACAAAATGGTCTCCAACTTCACTGGAACAGTTTACAGGGTAAAGGAGGATAATTGCAAGTTGTGCAATTGAATTAAAGTGGTCTGTAGCAGACAATACTTTCCACAAGGTCAATCTGAATGAGGACTGTACTGTAGTCTACAAGGGAAACATGGATGGAATGATCTTACGCCAGTGTCGCATTGAATTACAACCAAACCAAAGCTTCAGCAATTAACAAGCAACACTAAGGCCATGTCTTATGGGGGGTTAAATCAATGAATACTGACGTGACAAGTCACAAAGAAATCCCGTACTATTCAGTGTTCAGCTAATGCAATACAAAGTCATCTGTTTGAAATAACTGCTAATCCTATGAAACAAACCTAATAAAGTCTAATTCAAGGACACGCCTGACGATACAGTTGGTCCAATTTCTCCTTTCCCTTTATCTGCCCATCTATCAACTGTAGGGATAGTAAGGATGACTATACACAAAGAATGAAACAGCATTTTCAGGGTTAAAAGTCCCAGTATAAATGAATCGCTGCTGAAAACAATCGGTTGGAAACTCGATCTGTTCTCGCTGTTCCCTCTTCCCACAGACTCAAGGCTCACTTACGAATGTGAAATAACATAAAACGACACATTTTCTTCATTAGAGCCTGCATGAATCAGTCTGAGACAAGGCGACAGCTTGACTACAGCATCCTGGTCTATACCACCCACTCCTAGTTACAGACGGCTGGGAAAATGTTGATGAAAACTGCAGTTCTTTACGTTTTTTGGGTCTGGTTTAAAGTTTTTTAAGAGGAGCTTATTTATGTTTTTGGAGGAACTGTGCCTATAAGCATTCACTTTAAGAGCCATTTAAGGCACGTGAGGTAATGTGTGTGTGTGATGTGGTTGTTGTGGTGGCCCATTGGGGATTTGCAGAGTTTGGAGACCAACTTCACAGGTGGGTTGAGGGGTCTGGGTGTCAAGGGATTTAGGAGGAAGGGAAGAGTCAGAGTATGCGTGTGTGTGTGTTTATGTGTGTGAGTATGTATGTGTGCAATGGGGGGAGACTGTCTCGGCGGTTTTAAGTTGTAAGACCATACATCCAGACGCAACTGAATGGGTAGGTTTAAAATAAATGCATTGCCCCCTGAGCCATTTCAATAACAGGAGCCTCGGGGGGCCGGGATGTGAAATCAAACCCGTGTTGTGGTTTCTTCCCCTCAGAGTAGCCTGGAACACAGCTGGCCTCCACTGAGACCTCTATAGAGGCAGGAGGTAGACACATTAGCATTAACCATAATCCTGCATGTACACTGAATCTTGTTTAGGGATTCAACTCAATCACTGAGCTCTGAGCTCTGAACTCTGAGACTCTGGACCAGGTGTGAGCTCAAGTAAATGGGGTAAGACTCGTACGTAGCTGCCATTACCCTGTACGCACATGGAGAGAAGCAGAAAAGCTCAGGTAATTGCTATCAGAGACGACCTTGGGTAAAATCATATTGGCCTGCCCATTTGGAGTTATTGACGTAGCAGAGGCGATGGTAACTGCTCTCCTGGGGCTCTCCACACGGCTCCATTGTGTGCCCAATTAGGACCATGGCACCATGATGTCATAAAGCGTGGCTGGTGCCTACACCAGCTCTCATCAAAAAGCAGCACAGTGGAGTGGAGCTTTATTACTCCCACACAGGAAGGGACTGGTCCACTCTGCTCTCCCCCACTCCATATATAATGTATTAGACCCGCCAGTTGTGTTTCAGTCTCCTAGCGACCCTCACCTAAACAAGACGTACCCAAACGGACGCATGACATCACTGCAGGCTCATTCATACCTTATTATGAGTATTCCATTTCTTGTGAAACATTTACACCATTTTGGCATTAGTCTAGCCATGGAGCTCAGCTCCAAAAACACACACAACAGGCTTTACACTGATAGTCGTGCAGAACAGGGGAGCAGAGGTCAGAGAAACGGAGCCAGGAGTCTTTGATTTTCCAAATGAAATAGAAAGTGCTCGGTATCCGGCACTGGTTTCGGATGACAGAGGATGCCTTTCAGCAGAAACAACAGCCAGACAGCATTCTCCATTGTCATTGTAAGTGTAAAATTAGTTCCAGTTCTCTGTAATCTGTTCCAGCTGCTGGGACATTGTGGTGGCTGTGATAGAGCGATGGTTGGAGCATCAGCGTCTCAGACTCAGAACAGGGCCGGACTAATTCTAATGGGCAAGGCTGTGGTCAGCTGCTCCCCCGACTAACCTCCCCAAGAGATATTGCCCAGAACATTCCAGAAAGGGGGGGGGGTCATTCTAGTAAGACCGGAATAAAAGAGAAAAACCACTTAAAGAAAGACGGAGAGGAATTTCGCCTTGGCGTCATGTGTGGCCCCTTGGAACAATGGAGATGCTATTCTAATCTGAGACAATATACAGTGCAAACAGCCGACTCACTGAATGAATGTCAGTCTAAACACAGACATACTAAACTGGGTGTTGCTAAAAAATACAAAATGAGATGAAAAAGGGCAGTAAGACTGATACCACCCGCAGCTTTGGGCTCGAGGTCCAGAGCCACAGTCTGTCACTCGGTGATCCTTGGTTCTGGTTCTGGTCCATGCGGGTTTGACTCTGACAGCTAACTGTAACATGTGAATAGTCTTAAGGACAGGCTCATCTTCTACATGTGGTTTGGCGGCTGGAAGACAAAATGGTTGACTAAAAAAAGCCAGTGAATTACAGTATTACATACTCTCCTGTCCCGTGCCACGTCCCTCAGCAATCCCTGTTATTGTTGACATAATTGATCTCACGGCTGGTTAGGTTATGTTCAAATGTAATTCTATCAGTCTATCAGAATCCCTGTCACTCCAATACATGTTATACACTTTTATCTTCAAGAATAAGACTTGGAAATATGGAAGTATAG
Organism: Oncorhynchus tshawytscha; assembly: GCF_018296145.1. Classification (NCBI taxonomy): domain Eukaryota; kingdom Metazoa; phylum Chordata; class Actinopteri; order Salmoniformes; family Salmonidae; genus Oncorhynchus; species Oncorhynchus tshawytscha. Next base: position 26,533,770 of record NC_056461.1, on the reverse strand, counting down.
ATTAGCCAAAGTATTTTACCTGAGCATGACCCCAAAAGTAAGGGCTTTATTAGCCAGCCCTGCTCTGTTGTTTATGATTTCGTTGTCATGGAGGACTGATTGGGCTCATTGATTCAAGTTGAAAAATAAATGCTGCGTTACATGGAATGGCATGCTTTGAGCACTACTGAAAGTTGACATATACATGTGAGAAATGGAATGCCATATTCTGCATTTGCTATGGGTCTATTGTTTACCTTTTTGTTGGTGACACTTTGATATCTTCATAATATGCAGCTGTTTAAAGGGCGAATCCACAGATGAAACAATAACAAAATGGACACCCCACATCTGGTTTGGTAAAAGCTGAGGGAAGGGCCTGGAGAAATGTAACCACTCTCAGATTAATAGACAGAGCTATGGATGCAAGGACTGACCATCCATTATATAACAATTATTGTTTTAACCATGTTTTAAGTCTATACAGTGGTTGTTTACATTTACAATGTTTACATACAAGTCCAAAAATGGATGTAGCAACTACAGATTTCCCCTTTAAGTTTATCAAAAGTGTGTGAGTTTGAGCATGTGTCCAATTAGGCCTATGGATTTTTTGTTGTTGTTATCAGCAGAATTAGATTGAGCAGTAAAAGCCTTACTTTTATTCCATAGGCTGGGATCTGCAATATGCAGCTGTTGCAAGAGTGCATGTTGCAAGAGTTTCACTGGCTGTCCACTAGTTTCAAAAACAATGATTGATAGGCAGCTTAAACTTCTTGAATTCAACCATTATTGGGTTCAAATACACATTTAGATTTATGAACATCCATCCACAACAACAACAGTCTGTAAGGCAATTAGTAATAACTAAATGAGAGAGCAGCAGTGTGATTCACATCAATGCGCTATGTAGATATCAATAATAAGTGATATCTGTATCGTCGTAGACTACACCACTGCTGTCATCCTTACCTCCAAGAGTTTATTCAAGTTGGATAATCTTTGAAAAGCCTGTTCCTGCTCTTTTCCCACGATCCATCAAACACATTTGGTGTGTCATCATAGTGTTCTCTGACTTGTGGTCAGACTGGCTCAGGTGGAACAAACTTGAACTTGGGCCTTTTTTCAATGCTGATTTGAATGTCATTGAGAAAACAGAGAAGTGTCAACAGCAAAAAATTCTGCAAACATCCTTTCTGAATTTTAAAGTAATCCTCAAAGTAATCATCTAGTTTTTCAAAAGTACCTGTAATCTGATAACAATATTTTTTTCTAGTAACGTAACAGATTACAGTTACAGTTTTTTTGTAATCCCTTACATGTAACCCAGTCGATGATGTGTCATTGAACTGTTAACGTGATACTTAACGGAGTGGATAAAAGAAAGAGAGAAGGGGGACTCTATGTACTGTAAGAATATGTGTGTCTGTCCAGTGTACTGTATGTACTGTAGGAATATGTCTGTCTGTCCAGTGTACTGTATGTACTGTAAGAATATGTGTGTCTGTCCAGTGTACTGTATGTACTGTAAGAATATGTCTGTCTGTCCAGTGTACTGTATGTACTGTAAATATGTCTGTCTGTCCAGTGTACTGTATGTACTGTAAGAATATGTGTGTCTGTCCAGTGTACTGTATGTACTGTAGGAATATGTGTGTCTGTCCAGTGTACTGTATGTACTGTAAGAATATGTGTGTCTGTCCAGTGTACTGTATGTACTGTAAGAATATGTGTGTCTGTCCAGTGTACTGTATGTACTGTAAGAATATGTGTGTCTGTCCAGTGTACTGTATGTACTGTAAGAATATGTGTGTCTGTCCAGTGTACTGTATGTACTGTAAGAATATGTGTGTCTGTCCAGTGTACTGTATGTACTGTAAGAATATGTGTGTCTGTCCAGTGTACTGTATGTACTGTAAGAATATGTGTGTCTGTCCAGTGTACTGTATATGTGTGTCTGTCCAGTGTACTGTATGTACTGTAAGAATATGTCTGTCTGTCCAGTGTACTGTATGTACTGTAAGAATATGTGTGTCTGTCCAGTGTACTGTATGAATATGTGTGTCTGTCCAGTGTACTGTATGAATATTTGTGTCTGTCTGTCTCATGTACTGTAAGAATATGTGTGTCTGTCCAGTGTAATGTATGAATATGTGTGTCTGTCCAGTGTACTGTATGTACTGTAAGAATATGTGTGTCTGTCCAGTGTACTGTATGTACTGTAAGAATATGTGTGTCTGTCCAGTGTACTGTATGTACTGTAAGAATATGTGTGTCTGTCCAGTGTACTGTAAGAATATGTGTGTCTGTCCAGTGTACTGTATGCACTGTAAGAATATGTGTGTCTGTCCAGTGTACTGTAAGAATATGTGTGTCTGTCCAGTGTACTCTATGTACTGTAAGAATATGTGTGTCTGTCCAGTGTACTGTATGTACTGTAAGAATATGTGTGTCTGTCCAGTGTACTGTATGAATATGTGTCTGTCCAGTATACTGTATGTACTGTATGAATATGTGTCTGTCCAGTATACTGTATGTACTGTATGAATATGTGTGTCTGTCCAGTGTACTGTATGAATATGTGTGTCTGTCCAGTGTACTGTATGTACTGTAAGAATATGTGTGTCTGTCCAGTGTACTGTATGTACTGTAAGAATATGTGTGTCTGTCCAGTGTACTGTATGTACTGTAAGAATATGTGTGTCTGTCCAGTGTACTGTATAAATATGTGTCTGTCCAGTATACTGTATGTACTGTATGAATATGTGTGTCTGTCCAGTGTACTGTATGAATATGTGTGTCTGTCCAGTGTAATGTATGAATATGTGTGTCTGTCCAGTGTACTGTATGTACTGTATGAATATGTGTGTCTGTCCAGTGTACTGTATGAATATGTGTCTGTCCAGTATACTGTATGTACTGTATGAATATGTGTGTCTGTCCAGTGTACTGTATGAATATGTGTGTCTGTCCAGTGTAATGTATGAATATGTGTGTCTGTCCAGTGTACTGTATGTACTGTATGAATATGTGTGTCTGTCCAGTGTAATGTATGAATATGTGTGTCTGTCCAGTGTACTGTATGTACTGTATGAATATGTGGGTCTGTCCAGTGTACTGTATGAATATGTGTGTCTGTCCAGTGTACTGTATGAATATGTGTGTCTGTCCAGTGAATGTATGTACTGTATGAATATGTGTGTCTGTCCAGTGTACTGTATGAATATGTGTGTCTGTCCAGTGTACTGTATGTACAGTATGAATATGTGTGTCTGTCCAGTGTACTGTATGTACAGTATGTATGTGTGTCTGTCCAGTGTACTGTATGAATATGTGTGTCTGTCCAGTGTACTGTATGTACTGTATGAATATGTGTGTCTGTCCAGTGTAATGTATGAATATGTGTGTCTGTCCAGTGTACTGTATGTACTGTAAGAATATGTGTGTCTGTCCAGTGTACTGTATGTACTGTATGAATATGTGTGTCTGTCCAGTGTACTGTATGAATATGTGTGTCTGTCCAGTGTAATGTATGAATATGTGTGTCTGTCCAGTGTACTGTATGTACTGTATGAATATGTGTGTCTGTCCAGTGTACTGTATGAATATGTGTGTCTGTCCAGTGTACTGTATGTACAGTATGAATATGTGTGTCTGTCCAGTGTAATGTATGTACTATATGAATATGTGTGTCTGTCCAGTGTACTGTATGAATATGTGGGTCTGTCCAGTGTACTGTATGTACAGTATGAATATGTGTGTTTGTCCAGTGTACTGTACGTACTGTATGAATATGTGTGTCTGTCCAGTGTACTGTATCTACTGTATGAATATGTGTGTCTGTCCAGTGTACTGTATGTAATGTATGAATATGTGTGTCTGTCCAGTGTACTGTATGTACTGTATGAATATGTGTGTCTGTCCAGTGTACTGTATGAATATGTGTGTCTGTCCAGTGTACTGTATGTACAGTATGAATATGTGTGTCTGTCCAGTGTACTGTATGTACAGTATGAATATGTGTGTCTGTCCAGTGTAATGTATGAATATGTGTGTCTGTCCAGTGTACTGTATGTACTGTATGAATATGTGTGTCTGTCCAGTGTAATGTATGAATATGTGTGTCTGTCCAGTGTACTGTATGTACTGTAAGAATATGTGTGTCTGTCCAGTGTACTGTATGTACTGTATGAATATGTGTGTCTGTCCAGTGTACTGTATGAATATGTGTGTCTGTCCAGTGTAATGTATGAATATGTGTGTCTGTCCAGTGTACTGTATGTACTGTATGAATATGTGTGTCTGTCCAGTGTACTGTATGAATATGTGTGTCTGTCCAGTGTACTGTATGTACTGTCCAGTATGAATATGTGTGTCTGTCCAGTGTACTGTATGTACTGTATGAATATGTGTGTCTGTCCAGTGTACTGTATGAATATGTGTGTCTGTCCAGTGTACTGTATGTACAGTATGAATATGTGTGTCTGTCCAGTGTACTGTATGTACTGTATGAATATGTGTGTCTGTCCAGTGTACTGTATGTGTGTCTGTCCAGTGTACTGTATGAATATGTGTGTCTGTCCAGTGTACTGTATGTACTGTATGAATATGTGTGTCTGTCCAGTGTACTGTATGAATATGAATGTGTCTGTCTGTCCAGTGTACTGTATGTACAGTATGAATATGTGTGTCTGTCCAGTGTACTGTATGTACTGTATGAATATGTGTGTCTGTCCAGTGTACTGTATGTACTGTATGAATATGTGTGGTCTGTCCAGTGTACTGTATGAATATGTGTGTCTGTCCAGTGTAATGTATGAATATGTGTGTCTGTCCAGTGTACTGTATGTACTGTATGAATATGTGTGTCTGTCCAGTGTCCAGTGTACTGTATGAATATGTGTGTCTGTCCAGTGTACTGTATGTACTGTATGAATATGTGTGTCTGTCCAGTGTACTGTATGTACAGTATGAATATGTGTGTCTGTCCAGTGTAATGTATGAATATGTGTGTCTGTCCAGTGTACTGTATGTACTGTATGAATATGTGTGTCTGTCCAGTGTACTGTATGTATATGAATGTGTCTGTCCAGTGTACTGTATGTACTGTATATGTGTGTCTGTCCAGTGTACTGTATGTACTGTATGAATATGTGTGTCTGTCCAGTGTACTGTATGAATATGTGTGTCTGTCCAGTGTACTGTATGAATATGTGTCTGTCCAGTATACTGTATGTACTGTATGAATATGTGTGTCTGTCCAGTGTACTGTATGAATATGTGTGTCTGTCCAGTGTAATGTATGAATATGTGTGTCTGTCCAGTGTACTGTATGTACTGTATGAATATGTGTGTCTGTCCAGTGTAATGTATGAATATGTGTGTCTGTCCAGTGTACTGTATGTACAGTATGAATATGTGTGTCTGTCCAGTGTACTGTATGTACTGTATGAATATGTGTGTCTGTCCAGTGTACTGTATGTACTGTATGAATATGTGTGTCTGTCCAGTGTACTGTATGAATATGTGTGTCTGTCCAGTGTAATGTATGAATATGTGTGTCTGTCCAGTGTACTGTATGTACTGTATGAATATGTGTGTCTGTCCAGTGTACTGTATGAATATGTGTGTCTGTCCAGTGTACTGTATGTACAGTATGAATATGTGTGTCTGTCCAGTGTACTGTATGTACAGTATGAATATGTGTGTCTGTCCAGTGTAATGTATGAATATGTGTGTCTGTCCAGTGTACTGTATGTACAGTATGAATATGTGTGTCTGTCCAGTGTAATGTATGTACTATATGAATATGTGTGTCTGTCCAGTGTACTGTATGTACTGTAAGAATATGTGTGTCTGTCCAGTGTACTGTACTGTATGGCGTACTGTATGAATATGTGTGTCTGTACTGTCCAGTGTACTGTATGAATATGTGTGTCTGTCCAGTGTACTGTATGAATATGTGTGTCTGTCCAGTGTACTGTATGTACTGTATGAATATGTGTGTCTGTCCAGTGTACTGTATGTAATATGAATATGTGTGTCTGTCCAGTGTACTGTATGTACAGTATGAATATGTGTGTCTGTCCAGTGTAATGTATGTACTATATGAATATGTGTGTCTGTCCAGTGTACTGTATGAATATGTGGGTCTGTCCAGTGTACTGTATGTACTGTATGAATATGTGTGTTTGTCCAGTGTACTGTATGTACTGTATGAATATGTGTGTCTGTCCAGTGTACTGTATGTACTGTATGAATATGTGTGTCTGTCCAGTGTACTGTATGTACTGTATGAATATGTGTGTCTGTCCAGTGTACTGTATGAATATGTGTGTCTGTCCAGTGTACTGTATGTACTGTATGAATGTGTGTCTGTCCAGTATACTGTATGTACTGTATGAATGTGTGTGTCTGTCCAGTGTACTGTATGTACTGTATGAATGTGTGTGTCTGTCCAGTATACTGTATGTACTGTATGAATATGTGTGTCTGTCCAGTGTACTGTATGTACTGTATGAATATGTGTGTCTGTCCAGTGTACTGTATGAATATGTGTGTCTGTCCAGTGTAATGTATGAATATGTGTGTCTGTCCAGTGTACTGTATGTACTGTATGAATATGTGTGTCTGTCCAGTGTACTGTATGTACTGTATGAATGTGTGTGTCTGTCCAGTATACTGTATGTACTGTATGAATGTGTGTGTCTGTCCAGTATACTGTATGTACTGTATGAATGTGTGTGTCTGTCCAGTATACTGTATGTACTGTATGAATATGTGTGTCTGTCCAGTGTACTGTATGTACTGTATGAATATGTGTGTCTGTCCAGTGTACTGTATGTACTGTATGAATGTGTGTGTCTGTCCAGTATACTGTATGTACTGTATGAATGTGTGTGTCTGTCCAGTATACTGTATGTACTGTATGAATATGTGTGTCTGTCCAGTGTACTGTATGTACTGTATGAATATGTGTGTCTGTCCAGTGTACTGTATGTACTGTATGAATATGTGTGTCTGTCCAGTGTACTGTATGTACTGTATGAATATGTGTGTCTGTCCAGTGTAATGTATGTAGAATATGAATATGTGTGTCTGTCCAGTGTACTGTATGAATATGTGTGTCTGTCCAGTGTACTGTATGAATATGTGTGTCTGTCCAGTGTACTGTATGAATATGTGTGTCTGTCCAGTGTAATGTATGTACTGTATGAATATGTGTGTCTGTCCAGTGTACTGTATGAATATGTGTGTCTGTCCAGTGTACTGTATGTACTGTATGAATATGTGTGTCTGTCCAGTGTACTGTATGTACTGTATGAATATGTGTGTCTGTCCAGTGTACTGTATGAATATGTGTGTCTGTCCAGTGTACTGTATGTACTGTATGAATATGTGTGTCTGTCCAGTGTACTGTATGTACTGTATGAATATGTGTGTCTGTCCAGTGTACTGTATGTACTGTATGAATATGTGTGTCTGTCCAGTGTACTGTATGTACTGTATGAATATGTGTGTCTGTCCAGTGTACTGTATGAATATGTGTGTCTGTCCAGTGTACTGTATGTACTGTATGAATGTGTGTGTCTGTCCAGTATACTGTATGTACTGTATGAATGTGTGTGTCTGTCCAGTATACTGTATGTACTGTATGAATGTGTGTGTCTGTCCAGTATACTGTATGTACTGTATGAATGTGTGTGTCTGTCCAGTATACTGTATGTACTGTATGAATATGTGTGTCTGTCCAGTGTACTGTATGTACTGTATGAATATGTGTGTCTGTCCAGTGTACTGTATGTACTGTATGAATGTGTGTGTCTGTCCAGTATACTGTATGTACTGTATGAATGTGTGTGTCTGTCCAGTATACTGTATGTACTGTATGAATATGTGTGTCTGTCCAGTGTACTGTATGTACAGTATGAATATGTGTGTCTGTCCAGTGTAATATATGTACAATATGAATATGTGTGTCTGTCCAGTGTACAGTATGAATATGTGTGTCTGTCCAGTGTACTGTATGAATATGTGTGTCTGTCCAGTGTACTGTATGAATATGTGTGTCTGTCCAGTGTACTGTATGAATATGTGTGCCTGTCCAGTGTACTGTATGTACTGTATGAATATGTGTGTCTGTCCAGTGTACTGTATGAATATGTGTGTCTGTCCAGTGTACTGTATGTACTGTATGAATATGTGTGTCTGTCCAGTGTACTGTATGAATATGTGTGTCTGTCCAGTGTACTGTATGTACAGTATGAATATGTGTCTGTCCAGTGTACTGTATGTACAGTATGAATATGTGTGTATGTCCAGTGTACTGTATAAATATGTGTGTCTGTCCAGTGTACTGTATGTACTGTATGAATATGTGTGTCTGTCCAGTATGCTGTATGTACAGTATGAATATGTGTGTCTGTCCAGTGTACTGTATGAATATGTGTGTCTGTCCAGTGTCATGTATGTACAGTATGAATATGTGTGTCTGTCCAGTGTACTGTATGTACTGTATGAATATGTGTGTCTGTCCAGTATACTGTATGTACATTATGAATATGTGTGTCTGTCCAGTGTACTGTATGTACTGTATGAATATGTGTCTGTCCAGTATGCTGTATGTACAGTATGAATATGTGTGTCTGTCCAGTGTACTGTATGAATATGTGTGTCTGTCCAGTGTCATGTATGTACAGTATGAATATGTGTGTCTGTCCGGTGTACTGTATGTACTGTATGAATATGTGTGTCTGTCCAGTGTACTGTATGTACTGTATGAATATGTGTGTCTGTCCAGTATACTGTATGTACAGTATGAATGTGTGTGTCTGTCCAGTATACTGTATGTACTGTATGAATATGTGTCTGTCCAGTATACTGTATGTACTGTATGAATATGTGTGTCTGTCCAGTATACTGTATGTACAGTATGAATATGTGTGTCTGTCCAGTGTACTGTATGTACAGTATGAATATGTGTGTCTGTCCAGTATGAATATGTGTGTCTGTCCAGTATACTGTATGTACTGTATGAATATGTGTGTCTGTCCAGTGTACTGTATGTACTGTATGAATATGTGTGTCTGTCCAGTATACTGTATGTACAGTATGAATATGTGTGTCTGTCCAGTATACTGTATGTACAGTATGAATATGTGTGTCTGTCCAGTATACTGTATGTACATTATGAATATGTGTGTCTGTCCAGTGTACTGTATGTACAGTATGAATATGTGTGTCTGTCCAGTGTACTGTATGTACAGTATGAATATGTGTGTCTGTCCAGTATACTGTATGTACAGTATGAATATGTGTGTCTGTCCAGTGTACTGTATGTACAGTATGAATATGTGTGTCTGTCCAGTGTACTGTATGAATATGTGTGTCTGTCCAGTGTACTGTATGTACTGTATGAATATGTGTGTCTGTCCAGTATACTGTATGTACAGTATGAATATGTGTGTCTGTCCAGTATACTGTATGTACAGTATGAATATGTGTGTCTGTCCAGTATGAATATGTGTGTCTGTCCAGTATACTGTATGTACTGTATGAATATGTGTGTCTGTCCAGTGTACTGTATGTACAGTATGAATATGTGTGTCTGTCCAGTGTACTGTATGTACAGTATGAATATGTGTGTCTGTCCAGTGTACTGTATGAATATGTGTGTCTGTCCAGTGTACTGTATGTACAGTATGAATATGTGTGTCTGTCCAGTATGAATATGTGTGTCTGTCCAGTATACTGTATGTACTGTATGAATATGTGTGTCTGTCCAGTGTACTGTAATCCAGTCAGCCGAGTGTTGAGAATAAGTGGCATCTGCCGTCTGACTCAAATCACCTTCCTTCAGAAAAGCCGTGCCTCGTGACCGCAGGGCCATGCTACCATCTTTAACCCTCCAACCAGCCTCTCACCACCTGTAGCCACCACCCACCAGCCACCACCCTCTCTCACCAACTGTAGCCACCACCCTCGTCAGCCAGCTACCACCCTCACCAGTCAGAACCAACCTTCAACATGATGAACTCTCACCAACCAACTGCAGTCACCATTTAATTTTTTTTTTTTTTTTTTACCTAGGAACAGTGGGTTAACTGCCTGTTCAGGGGCAGAACGACAGATTTGTACCTTGTCAGCTCGGGGGTTTGAACTTGCTCGGGGGTTTGAAGTCCAATGCTTTAACCACTAGGCTACCCTGCCGCCCCTCCTTACCAGTCAGATTCCACCCTCCACCCTCACCAGCTTCCACACTCTGGTTAATCTCTGGTTCATCTCTGAGTGAAGGAGGTGAGTGAAGGAGGTGAGTGAAGGAGGTAAGTGCATGTTGAAGCTCAATCCTATCAAAGAAAATATCAGTCAAACCTTCTCTCATACATTCTTTAAAATTGACACGGATCTGAGCTAAATCAACAGTAACCGTTGCTACCAAACATTATATTCACCCTGCATATTGAACAGGCCACACTAGGATCGAGTCCACAGTGCAGATGAAAGCACAGGAACTGAAAAGTGGACGAGAGGAAGGGGGCTGGGGGGAGTGAGGCTTTCTTTCTAGCAATGGAAGAAGAATCCAGAATCAGGCCCTCTCTTCATCGTGCCCTTAATCCACAGTAAGTCCATTTCATATGGGGCGCTTTGGTTCAGAACACAGTGAAAAGCCCCGCAAAACCAGGGAACACCATCCCCAATAACAGCACATTGCTGACTCTGTATTTAACTTGATTTTTAGCAAATACATAAAGGGTGTTAGTGCATTTTAGGCAAACTTTTACATTTTTTGATATGGCTTTGAAAGGAAACTGGGCCACGGAAAGAAAGCATTGTATGTTTTTCACCACCAAAGAAACTTGGGTGCTTATAGATGGAACAAGAGAGAGAGAGAGAGAGAGAGAGAGAGAGAGAGAGAGAGAGAGAGAGGGAGAGAGAGAGAGAGAGAGAGATAAAACTTTTGTGAGTGTAATGTTTACTAATGTTTCCCTTGTTCATTTCCCTTTTGCTTATTGTCTATTCCATTTTCCCCCACATACAACACCCGTTCTGCCAGTCACATTCTGTTTAAGGTCCCCAAAGTACACACATCCCTGGGTCGTTCGTCTTTTCAGTTCGCTGCAGCTAGCGACTGGAACGAGCTGCAACAAACACTCAAACTGGACAGTTTTCACTCAATCTCTTCATTCAAAGACTCAATCATAGACATACTGACAGTTGTGGCTGCTTTGCATGATGTATTGTTGTCTCTGCCTTCTTGCCCTTTGTGCTGTTGTCTGTGCCCAATAATGTTTGTACCGTGTTTTGTGCTGCTACCATGTTCTGCTGCTGCCATGTTGTGTTGCTACCATGTTGTTGTCATGGTGTGTTGCTCTCTTGCTATGTTGTTGTCTTAGGTCTCTCTTGATGTAGCATTGTGTTGTCTCTCTTGTCGTGATGCGTGTTTTGTCCTATATTTGTATATTGTTTAACATTTTGTTTTATCTCAGCCCCCGTTCCCACAGGAGGCCTTTTGCCAATGTAAATAAGAATTTGTTCTTAACTGACTTGCCTAGTTAAATAAAGGTTAAATAATTAAAATACAAAATTATACACAACTGTTCAAAAGTTTGGGGTCACTTTGAAATGTCCTTGTTTGTGAAAGAAAATCACATTTTTTGTTAGCACAGCTGAAAACTGTTATACTGATTAAAGAAGCAATAAAACTGTCATTCTTTAGACTAGTTGAGTATACCGCTAGAAACTCATCAGTCTATTCTGGCAGCTTCATTAAATAGTACACGCAAAACACCAGTCTCAACGTCAACAGTGAAGAGGCGACTCCGGGATGCTGGCCTTCTAGGCAGAGTTCCTCTGTCCCGTGTCTGTGTTCTTTTGCCCATCTTAATCTTTTATTTTTATTGGTCAGTCTGAGATTAGTCTTTTTCTTTGCAACTCTGCCTAGAAGGCCAGCATCCCGGAGTCGCCTCTTCACTGTTGACGTTGAGACTGGTGTTTTGCGTGTACTATTTAATGAAGCTGCCAGAATAGACTGATGAGTTCGTCATGTTGCCAATAAAGCCCTTTGAAGTGAATTGAGAGAGAGAGAGAGAGAGAGAGAGAGAGAGAGAATGAAAGTACAAATCAGAGCGAGAAATAAGGGAAGAAGCCAGATAGCAAGGGGGAGAGAGAAGTATGTTGAGAAAAAGGGGCAGAGAACAGGATGGGTTGAGAGAGAGTGGAAATATTAGGTCTGGGGGGAAAAGAGAGTGAAAGACATAGCTTAAGTATCAAACTTTGAAAAATAGAGGGTCATGGAAGGGCCTACCACGTTATCACAGGGTCCAGTACTAGGGACAGTTGAATGCCTATGACGGGTGTCTGTGTCTTGGGCAGGTGTGTGTGTGTGTGTCCATGTGTGTGTGATATACAGGTATCAGTGTGTGTGTGAATCTGTGACAGGCCTTACCTGGGGGCTGACACTGGGGCCGTAGCCCATGCCGGGCGAGGACATGGAGTGTGGGCCCATGGGGGAGTTGATGACAGAAAAGGGCGAGCCCAGGCCGTTCATGGGAGAACTCAGGGTGCTGATGGGAGAGTGCAAGGAGCCTGAGGGCCCCATGGAGGACGGGTTGAGCAGGGATGGGTGCATGCCCCGGTGTGACGTGGGAGAGCTCAGTGGAGATGAGGTCACCTGACCTGATGAATCTACACATGAAAGGAGAAGAAAATATGTCAGAATTTCCAGCGTCATTAGCAGTACTACCGTCGTTATCACAATATGAGCATCATGATCGTCATCAGCAGCAGCAGGAGCAGCATCAACATCTCCAACGTACTCTCAAGGGGAGCTGTTATTTCAATCATTACCAGAACTGTCTAGCGGTATTAACTTGCCGCAAAAGCCATTACTTTATGATCTATCATGATCTATTCATATGTGATGAAAGATTGGACTGAAAAAAAACTGGAGGGTCTTGTTTCTCATGGTCTGATAGTCTTTAGGTGCTTTTTGGCAAACTTCAAGAGGACTGTCATCTACCATAAAGGCCTGATTGGTGGAGTGCTGCAGAGATTGTTATCCTTTCTGGAAGGTTCTCCCATCTCCCCAGAGGAACTCTAGAGCTCTGTCAGAGTGACCATCAGGTTCTTGGTCACCTCCCGGATTGCTGTTTGGCTGAGCAGTCAGCTCTAGGAAGAGTCTTGGTGGTTCCAAACTTCTTCCATTTTAAAATGATGGAGGCCACTGTGTTCTTGGGGAGCTTCAATGCTGCAGAAATGTTTTGATACCCTTCCCCAGATTTGTGCCTCGACACAATCCTGTCTCTGAGCTCTACGGACAATTATATTGACCTCATGGCTTGGTTTTTGGAACCCTATATAGACAAGTCTGTGCCTTTCCAAATCATGTCCAATCAATTGAATCTACGACAGGTGGAATCCAAACAAGTTGTAGAACATCTCATGGATGATCAATGGAAATAGGATGTACCTGAGCTCAATTTCGAGTCTCATAGAAAAGGGTCTGAATACTTCTGTTAATAAGCTATTTCTGTATTATGTTTTCAATAAATGTGCAAAAAAAAAAAAAACATTTTTTTTTCTTTCTGCTTTGTCATTATGGGGTATTGTGTGTAGATTGCTGAGGAACTTGTTTTATTTAATCCATTTTAGAATAAGGCTGTAACGTAACAAAATGTGGAAAAACGTCAAGGGGTCTGAATACTTTCCGAAGGCACCGTATAGGCCTATGGTCTAGGCCAAACGAGGTGTGCGACTATGATTTGAAAAAGTCGCAAAGAAAGGCACGCGCTGCTTCTTACCTTAAGCTGGGCATCATTCACAAGAGATAATATATCATTCACAAGTGATAGGCTAATATTGTCACCCATCACACTATTCTTGTGTTTGCGTATACTAAATAATATATGTGTGAAAGGTGATTTGATTTAGAATGGACCATTATCATGCACCTTTCTTGAAACATGGGCAGCAGAAAAAATACATGTCATCTATGCACTTAAATAACAAATGGAGGACGTTTGTCCCCGTGGTTCAGACAATAGAGTGCTGAATACCAGGCAGTTAGCAAGCTTGGTAGGCTACTAATGACCATCAGCAGCATCAGAGCTTGGAGAAGCCTAATTACCGTGACTAAACAGTCATGTAGATTTTGACTCCCGGTGTGTTCGGTCACAAGTCATAACAGCCCTAGCCACGACCCTGATCCTGACCTTTTAACATGACAGCTGAACTTGAGCTCTGCTCTGCAGGGCTGGAGGACTAGAGACAGACAGTGGTGCTTCACTTGGGACAGCCTTCCTCTGCTCTCAGTGTCTATTAAGCTCTGAAACTTCTCATTCTCCCTGTCTCTCTCTCTCCCTTCTGCCTGTCTCTCTCTCTCTCACTCCCTTCTCCCTGTCTCTCTCTCCCTTCTCCCTGTCTCTCTCTCTCTATCTCTCTCCCTTCTCCGTCTCTATCTCTCTCTCCCTTCTCCCTGTCTCTCTCTCTCTCTCTCTCCCTTCTCCCTGTCTCTCTCTCTCTCTCCCTTCTACCTGTCTCTCTGTTGCTTTCTCTCTCTCTCTTTTGTTTCTTAAAATAAAACTTCTGAACAGTTAGTCAAATGGCTACCAGGACTATTTAAATGGACTCCCTTATTTTATTCTTATTTATTCTTACTTTTTCCACTGACTCTCTTGCACAGGCTCAATGTACACTCAATGGACTCTAACCACACACTCACACATTCTACACTGACACTCCAACACACTTACGGATACACACACACACACACACACACACACACACACACACACACACACACACACACACACACACACACACACACACACACACACACACACACACACACACACACACACACACACACACACACACACACACACACAAACACACACACACACACACACACACACACACACACACACACACACACACACACACACACACACACACACACACACACACACACACACACACACATACACACACACACACACACACACACACACACAACACACACACACACACACACACACACACAAAAATGCATATTGATGACCCCCAAAGAGCAAGCTGTCATCAAGGCAAAGGGTGGCTACTTTGAAGAATCCCAAATATAACATATATTTTCATTTGTTTAACACTTTTGACTGTTACTGTATATGTACATACTACCTAAATTACTGTACCTCAACTAACCCGTTCCCCTGCACATTGACTCAGTACCGGTACCCCCGGTACTATTTTTCCTTTCGTTTATTTAGCAATTTTTCTTAGTTACTTTTTTAGAACTCTGCATGGATGGTTAAGGGGTCATACATAAGCATTTCACGGTAAGGTCTACACCTGTTGTATTCGGCGCACAAGCTCTGGGGGCCCATGCACATGTCATCAAAATCAATTTTTTTAAACATTTAATAAATCATTTTGACAGTAACCTTCCAAAAAGTAATTCAGAAACCTTTTAAATGTCTATATGTACTAGGAAGCTAAGTGTTTGTTTCTTGGGCTTCAGGAATGTGACTGAAAAAGTGACTCGGGCCTTGAAAAATGAAACTGATTGAAAGTATAAGGGGATATCAGTGAACAAATGCTGTGGTCAAGGCTACGACGGTGCCAGTGCAATGACTGGAGCTGACTCAGGTGTTCAAAAGCACATATCAGACCGGGAGCCTAATGCTTCTTAGGTAATTCTTTATGAGTTTTAGTTTAGAAAACGATTTCTCCACCTAAGCGACAGTTACAGGGAGGGTTGAAACAGCGTTATTGACGTAGCAACAGCAGGGAAACTGGACAGAAGGGAGTTGTGCTTCAAATACAGCAGTTCCGCGACATCTATCATTTTATTTTTTATTTTTCACCTTTATTTAACCATGTAGGCAAGTTGAGAACAAGTTCTCATTTACAACTGCGACCTGGCCAAGATAAAGCAAAGCAGTTCGACACATACAACAACACAGAGTTACACATGGAATAAAACAGACATACAGTCAATAATACAGTAGAAAAATAAGTCTATATACAATGTGAGCAAGAGAGGTGAGACAAGGGAGGTAAAGGCAAAAAAAGGCCATGGTGGTGAAGTAAATACAATATAGCAAGTAAAACACTGGAAAGGGAGAATTGCAGTGGAAGGATGTGCAAAGTAGAAATACAAATAATGGGGTGCAAAGGAGCAAAATAAATAAATACAGTAGGGAAAGAGGTAGTTGTTTGGGCTAAATTATAGATGGACTATGTACAGGTGCAGTAATCTGTGAGCTGCTCTGACAGCTGGTGCTTAAAGCTAGTGAGGGAGATAAGTGTTTCCAGTTTCAGAGATTGTTTTAGTTCGTTCCAGTCATTGGCAGCAGAGAACTGGAAGGCGAGGCGGCCAAAGGAAGAATTGGTTTTGGGGGTGACCAGAGAGATATACCTGCTGGAGCGCGTGCTACAGGTGGGTGATGCTATGGGGACCAGCGAGCTGAGATAAGGGGGGCCTTATGTAGATAATTGAGCCTCTCATTCTCCTTAATTGTCTGCCTCAACACGTTATGGAAAGAGATGAACTGTATAGGAAGCTCTTGGAATAGGTCGTCTGGATACTGATGCAAACAGATTATCATCTTTAGTGGACAACCGTTCTTGTGGGCTTGAACAAAAAAGCGTTTTTGCGATTTTGTTCGTACTGGTGAACCATCATTTGAGTTGTGTGGTTGCAAATATCAACAATCCCTTACCTCTAGTATATCTTGACATGCATCATTTAAGACTAAGTTTAAATGATGTGCAGTTCAACGAACATATTATGCTCAATGTCTCAATAAAGTCTGGGTTGAACACAAAAAAGGAGGACTTCAGGAGACCAGGGGAGTTCAACAATAAATAGTGCTTGAATTTATCCTCAAGCTGACTACTTTTTTCGTCATTGTTAGGCTATTTGATGCACAATTTTTATAAAAAGTTTATAAATTATAGATAGTACACTGCATAATGAAACAATCCTCAGTAAACTAGTGTTTTGAGGGTGGACTGACTGTACTATTTGCCATTAACGGACTGGTTTTAAGCACAACAACTTTCTATCCAAGCTGGGAAAGAGCACGAGGACAGTTCATGTCACGCAGGTTCAGGTAGCCTATACAGGACAGTTGTATATTCAACTAAATCAATTGGCAATCTGCAATGTTTGAATTTCCAACATTATAGCTTCTCTCCTGGTCAGCAGGCTTCCTAACAGCAGCCAGGTTGCCAGCTCAGCTCAGCTCAGCCAAACACTTCCCCTGCATCCTGCTCTCTTCACGAGCACTTCCTGCAAACACACCACTACCTCACAGTACTCCTCACAGGAGGGGAGGGAGGGGCAGCCCTATCCACTCCCAAACAAACACTCTTCAATAAATGGCCAACTCTATATCAGTTCTATAATTAATCCTCAGACTGATGATGTTCAAGTGCTTCCATCCTCATGATGACATTTTTTTCTTCAGATAATATCCACCCATTGCTAAAGAATCTCTGCCTGAGCCAGCAGTTCCTCAAATCCATTCTCCAATTGGGTTTTAATTCATGGTGATAAAGTAGGCTGTGGTATTAGAGCTGCCAATCTGTCAATGTGGGGCCTCAGCGGGGGGTGCAGGTTAGCTGACAGAGAGAGAGGAGAGGAGGCCCAGGCTAAGGCAGGCAGGCCCTAACCCACAGTGTTCTCTCTCTCTGGCTCTCTCTCTCTGGCTGTTAGCAGGGGACCAGGGCTCAGTGAAGAGACCAGAGCAGGGAGACATAAGAACATGACTGTATGTCTGCTGAGTGCTGACCTTGCCTTGCCTGAGGCTGATTCTGTGTTTAGTCATAAGTGTATGACTCCATTTAGTTAAGTTAACCTAATTTATCATAAATGGGTACAGTGTACTGTATGTGTGTGTGTGCTCCCGTGTATGTGCTCCCGTGTATGTGCTCCCGTGTGTGTGCTCCCGTGTATGTGCTCCCGTGTATGTGCTCCCGTGTATGTGCTCCCGTGTATGTGCTCCCGTGTGTGTGCTCCCGTGTATGTGCTCCCGTGTATGTGCTCCCGTGTGTGTGCTCCCGTGTATGTGCTCCTGTGTGAATGCTCCCGTGTATGTGCTCCTGTGTGTGTGCTCCCGTGTATGTGCTCCTGTGTATGTGCTCCCGGGTGTGTGCTCCTGTGTGTGTGCTCCCGTGTATGTGCTCCCGTGTGTGTGCTCCCGTGTATGTGCTCCCGTGTATGTGCTCCTGTGTGTGTGCTCCCGTGTATGTGCTCCTGTGTGTGTGCTCCCGTGTATGTGCTCCCGTGTGTGTGCTCCCGTGTATGTGCTCCCGTGTATGTGCTCCCGTGTATGTGCTCCCGTGTATGTGCTCCTGTGTGTGTGCTCCCGTGTGTGTGCTCCTGTGTGTGTGCTCCCGTGTATGTGCTCCCGTGTGTGTGCTCCCGTGTATGTGCTCCTGTGTATGTGCTCCCGTGTATGTGCTCCTGTGTGTGTGCTCCCGTGTGTGTGCTCCTGTGTGTGTGCTCCCGTGTATGTGCTCCCGTGTGTGTGCTCCCGTGTATGTGCTCCTGTGTGTGTGCTCCCGTGTATGTGCTCCCGTGTATGTGCTCCCGTGTATGTGCTCCCGTGTGTGTGCTCCCGTGTGTGTGCTCCCGTGTGTATGCTCCCGTGTATGTGCTCCTGTGTGTGTGCTCCCGTGTGTGTGCTCCCGTGTATGTGCTCCTGTGTGTGTGCTCCCGTGTATGTGCTCCTGTGTGTGTGCTCCCGTGTGTGTGCTCCCGTGTATGTGCTCCCGTGTGTGTGCTCCCGTGTGTGTGCTCCCGTGTGTGTGCTCCCGTGTGTGTGCTCCCGTGTATGTGCTCCCGTGTGTGTGCTCCTGTGTGTGTGCTCCCGTGTGTGTGCTCCCGTGTATGTGCTCCCGTGTGTGTGCTCCCGTGTGTGTGCTCCCATGTGTGTGCTCCTGTGTGTGTGCTCCCGTGTATGTGCTCCTGTGTGTGTGCTCCCGTGTATGTGCTCCCGTGTGTGTGCTTGCCCACCAAGCCTAAGTGGTGCTTGCTTGTGTGTTCTTGTGCGAGTGAGTGGGTGGGGATGCCAGAGCAGGATTACAGATGGATGAAAAGGGCTCTGGCTTTAATCCCCCCCAGAGAGGGGCACAGCTGTTAGAAGAGGGGACAGACAGGGTGGGGGTGGTGGGACGGTACTGCCACCACTGCAGTCTCTGTCACCACTGCAGTCTCAGTCACCAAGGTCACAGAGTGACACTGCAGAGCTAACCATTTTCTAAATTCTCTTCAAAGGCAGCAGGGAAAATCCAATCAATAAATACCTTGGTGCTTCTATCCTGCCTCTACTGGGTCTCTTACTACCGTATCCGCTATAGCTGCCTGAGCTCCTCCCAGCTCTACTAGCCCTCGACTAGCAGCTCACTATGCTTTCATTCCAACTCGTTTTGTCTTTCACACACTCATTTTTGTCCCGACCTGTTGGGCTGGAAAGTCGTCTGAAGAAACAGGGCAAGTTCCAGCGACCGTTTGTACTACCTGTACCGCACATAAAACAAATATGCTCACAAGATTAGATAAGAGTGTTTAAAAGAGAGCTGGAGGGAGGAGGAGGGAGGGAGAAGAGGGGGAAACGGTGGCAGGCGTCCAGTTCCCCTCTGTGCCAACACAACACACAACACAAAAGGTTGACACATGTTTTGATGGGGAATGAAAGTGTTTCTGAGCTTTGTCGTTCCGAATGGCTTCCAGCACTGCCTGTCTGCCTGTCTGTCTGCCTGTCTGTCTGTCTGCCTGTCTGCCTGTCTGTCTGCCTGTCTGTCTGTCTGCCTGTCTGTCTGCCTGTCTGTCTGTCTGCATGTCTGTCTGCCTGTCTGTCTGTCTGTCTGTCTGTCTGTCTGCCTGTCTGTCTGTCTGCCTGTCTGTCTGCCTGTCTGTCTGTCTGCCTGTCTGTCTGTCTGTCTGTCTGTCTGTCTGTCTGCCTGTCTGTCTGTCTGTCTGTCGGCCTGTCTGTCTGTCTGCCTGTCTGTCTGTCTGTCTGTCTGTCTGCCTGTCTGTCTGCCTGTCTGTCTGTCTGCCTGTCTGTCTGCCTGTCTGTCTGTCTGCCTGTCTGTCTGTCTGCCTGTCTGCCTGTCTGTCTGTCTGTCTGTCTGTCTGCCTGTCTGTCTGCCTGTCTGTCTGTCTGCCTGCCTGTCTGCCTGCCTGTCTGTCTGTCTGTCTGCCTGCCTGTCTGCCTGCCTGTCTGTCTGCCTGTCTGCTTGCCTGTCTGCCTGCCTGTTCCAGGCTGTCGATTGGGCAGCGCTGCCGGTTACACAGAAGCACCACTGACAGATACAAATGAGGAAATTAGGGCCCATCTCAAAGGCAGGAGGCGGCAGAGTGCAACACTAAAAACTCCACACGGGCAGGACTTTCCCTTGTGCTTTTTCTCCCTCCCTCAGTGTGCTTTCTTTGTGGAAACCAGCCAGGTCCTCTCATTCAGCTGAGCTGTGTTATGTTGTTTATAGGATGTGATAAGAGCTGAGATGAGAGGGGAGGTGTTTGGGGCATTCAGTATTCTACTCTGTGACATGAGGCCTGACTGCTGTATACAGGAGTCGGACTGGGAGGAGGCTGGGGAGGGGAGTTAGGTGAAGGGTGTCCCAGAGAAAAATGGGAGTGGGTGGGAGGGTCAGGGGAGCACACCCCCAGAGATGTGAAAGGAGGGAGGGGAGGAGCCCAGGTCCTGGACCTCACACAGCAGTGGGACCCTGCCAGAGACCTGACTACATGACTAATGTCTGCACTTGAAAATAAATTGGTTTAATTTATTAATTGTCCTGCTTCTCTCCCTCCTTTTTTCCAAATGACTTACAGTCGTGTATGCATACATTTTATGTCTGGGTGGACCAAGAATCAAACCCACTATCCTGGCATTGCAAGCACCATGCTCTACTAACTGAGCTACAGAGCAATTCCTTCTTTCTCTGTTTCTGTCTTTCTTCCTCGCTTTTCTCTCTCTCTCTCTTTCTGCCTTCACCTCTGTTCTGGGGGTTGATAGTGTACAACTGAGCCACAGAAGGTTCACATTTAGTTTATCTCTCTGGAACAGTTACAGTATCATCATGCACGGAGAACAAAGCCACTTCACATTCCTCTGAGGCAGAGAGTATAATAAAACCAAGCCCATTCTTACAAAGCCTGGTCTGTGTTCTGAGAGTTCTGTGAAGAGACAGTCAATTGTTTGGATCCTGTTAGTGTACTGGTGTTCAGACATAGGGCCTATACGGGTCTAGTTCACAAACACATAGAACCAGTGAGTCAGTGACTCATGAGTCATAACTCTCGAGGCCATGTGCTCTCAGAGGCGTGTTAGTGGCAGTGGTGGTATTTCTGATGGATCCCTAAAGCACCACCAGCCCATCAGCTCTGTGTTAAAGTGCTTCTGCCACCACCAGGGGTCCTGCATTATGAATAAGAACACCCCGCAACCGGACCCAAACGGAGAGGACCTAAAACCTCAGGAACACAGAGTCTGTTCCTAGCGCTTCTCTCATCTCCCTCTCCAACTGCCATCCTCCATAATTCAACTACCCAGCGCCACCGGGGAGATTTGGTTGGAGGATGTGGGGGAGGGAGGGGGATAACGTGACAACAGAACAGAGACTCTTCAAAATCCACGGAAATCACCGACGTCCAGTTTCCATGATGCACTCATCCTTCCCGCAGAGTCAGGATGACTCAATGTCAATGTGCACCACACCCCACTCTCTCCAGTCCCTTCACTCTAACATTGGGATACACACAGCAAATGCCAACCCATGGTTAAGTTCACAGCCCCTATATACCCACATCCCTCCATAGGCCTCTTCATATCCTTAACAATGTCATAAAGACAGATTTCCAGGAGGCATAACACTGACAACGAGAGGAGCCTCAGAGCCATATGCCACCTTGGCAGGGTCCCGGCTCAGACCCTATGCACAATGGGTTTTCCATGCTGCTCTTATGGCAGCCGTTCACTCCAAAATTGATGCCATCGCTGGTAAACAGTCCAGGAAAAAAAGAGATCATTTCAGATTTTCACAGCCTTGTACTCAGCATCAAGACCAACGGGAGCCTCCATCCTCTTGGTGAATCATTCACACGTTGTCCGATTCATTAAAGCGGCTAGGCTAATAAACCAGCACTTGAGTTTGGGCTTTCTTATCATCGCAGCCTTGTCCAGCCACTTCCCTCTTTTGAGGCTCCGCGCAAAATCTATTACTCACAAAGATGTTTAGAGGTAGGAGGAATGGCGGTTTGAAGCCCCCAGAGTGAGCACCGCGCAGGGCAGCCGCAGCAGTGAGGATGAAACAGCCGTCATTAGCATTTCTCAGGGAGGTTCTTGTGTATTCACAGATATGAGGGAGAGAAAACAGAACCCAATCCAAAGAGGCCCACGCCGCTGTTGCATAATCCCAGGGCCCAAAAACAAAAATTAAAGGGAATGAAGAAATTCGAATGCTCATTTGGAGTGCTTTACCTACGATGTCTGAATCCGCCGAGAAATGACAAGTAACTACCTTGGCACTTTATCCAGGATGCTTGTTGAGAAAAGTGACTTCTGTGTACGTGTTAATTAACAATATTCATGAGTCTTTTATTATGATACTCCTCACACTCGCTATCAATAATTTAACTGCTGCACAGTTTATTATGATGACTTTCTCAATGCAGGACAATTTTCTTGTGTGTGTGTGTGTGTGTGTGTGTGTGTGTGTGTGTGTGTGTGAGTGTGTGCGCCAGTGTTTGCTCATTAATCAGGGAGACTCTCTCTCTGGGTTTGTATAAACATTGTATAATCTGGTCCACACAGTTTAAGCAGTCAGAGTAAATATTCCAGCCTGATGTGTTTACTCTATGGCAAGGGGGAGCTGGCAAGGAAGGACAGGGTGTGGGGTAGGTGGGGGCTCAGGGTGACGGCTATTGCTTTCAGCGGCAGTCATGACGAGAGGAGATGCGAGCCGACAGCAGAACCGTAACTGTCGCTGGAGACTCCGGGAAGCCTAAATAAAAGGTATTATTCTCCTCAACCCGCTTTCACTTTCGGAAAAGGCCCCTGTCCCGTCTGCAAACCACATGTACAGTGAAAGAGAGAAAAAACAGGGGGGAAACGTCAATGCTGGAAAAATGGCTGTGAGGAACCCAAATGGGCCACCCGTACCATCTCAGTAGGTGGGCCGCTAACGACCATTCATTTAATACGGAATGTTGATATAACCTCATTCTGTTCTTTTATCCGCTGACACAACTGGCTTCATTAAGGATTTAACTCCGTCCCTCTCACTCCTCTCCCCATGGATGTGCCATCAGTCGGAAGAAAGAGCGTTTTTCTCTGGCTATGAGAGAATGAGCGGCCTGACTGAATGAAGTGGCTGGAGAGGCGACAGAGACGCGGTTGGCCACGTCTAAAGTGCCAGATAAGCTGCAGATTACCAGCGCTATCGCCAACTGTGGCCTTGCTGCCAACACTGTGATCTGCTGATATGGCCTAATTGTTCTCTTTCGCTCCGAGGTGATACGGCATCTCTCTGTGAGCCAGACAGCTAGTCAGCCCCACCAGCAGCAGCGCTAGCTGGGGAACAAGAGAGCAGATGCTGCTCAGAGTAGATAGAGCTGGGCCAGGCCAGGCAGTACTACACTACACTCTCCATCCAGAGTGCCTGGCTGCCACAGAGGTTGATCTGTTCTGGAGAGCTTCCTACTCAGTGAAATTGATTTAGGAGTTTGGAGAGCGGCCAAATGCAGGGACGTCTGATAGAGCGATTCTCTGACTGAACTCGGCACAGTATTGATAAAAAGAGCAGGTATTTGTAAGGGATTCGGGACAATGCAAATGTTCAGTTTCATGTAGCATGACAGGGATCTCTATCATATCAGTGTTCTTGTCTCCATCAGTGAGTCCATGGCATCTGTCTTACTGTACAGTCAGACACTCCGTCATCTTCATGGCCAGAGGTTCAAATCCTGACAGGTCGGATCACACGCAAACACACACACTCACTATTTCCTTTCAGTCCAAATCCATCTCCGCATTTACCTGAAAACTCCATTGCAGCTTCCCCTCATATCTCCCCATGTCCCGAGCTATGACGTGTCATTCCTTTGTGTGACAACCTGGGATTCACACTCATCAAGCCGGGGAGGCACATTCCTCCGGGAAAAAACTGGTTGAATCAGAGTTGCTCCCATTTCATTTCAACAACAAACATCCATGTGATGACGTTGAATCAACATGGAAAACTAATTGTACTTGTACTAATTGTACTAATTGTACTTGTCATCAACTTAAGGGAATTTCGTATTTTTTTCACCCAACGTTCAACCTAAAACCAATGACATGGTGGATTTTTGATTCCACGTTGAACTTGCATTAGATGTCAACTCAACCAAATGTAAATGAAAACTAGACTTTGAACTGACGTCTGTGCCCAGTGGAATGCTTATTTCTACATCAGAGATAGGCTGGCTGCAGCGTCGCCAAGCCCTTACCGCTCTCCTCTCCTCCGGAGCTGGGCACAGTGGGGTGTGGTGCACAGCTGACAATGGATGAGTTGATCAGAGCGGGAGCGAGACATTACATTTAAAGGTAATTACTGAAGCAGGACAACCTGTGGAGTCCTCCCCGGTGAAGATGATTACATCTGCTGCTGCTGGGTCAGCCCGGCCTCCCCTGGGCTCTCTGAAGACTCATTACCTTGTCAGAGGCAGGGCAGCGCTATGTAAATACGTAACAGCTAGCGCTAGGTAGGCAGCCCTGCTTTTATACAGAACAGAAAAGTTCCGGATAGAGCGCAATCTCTTAGAGGGAAAAAAGTGTTTGACTCCATAGATGGATGATTACGTGAGAGCTGTGAAAGCCTGCTCTCAGCTCTTCTGTGGATCACCTACTATTATTAGGAAGATAGGCTAGCTTATTGTTTTACAGGTTTCCTTTAACCGAGTGGACACGACACGGCTCTGATTACAGTACTGTAGGGCTCTCAACATGGTCACATGGCTGCAAGAGCTGCTCATTGCAGGGACTATTTGTGTGTTCTCTGTAATATGCTTTGCAGTAAACATGGTGATTCGGGGCAGCCAGGAAGCTATGATTCAATGTTGAGCTTCATCTTTTGTTGGCTATCTGAAATTGTATGCAAGCACTAGAGATCAAATCACAGCTGAGAGCCTCATCTAAGCGCCTTGGTGCCAAAACCACACACGCACGCGCACACACACGCACGCGCACACACACACACACGCTCACACACACACGCACGCACGCACGCACGCACACACACACACACACACACACACACACACACACACACACACACACACACACACACTCGGACAAAGTTTGACATCAAAAAGAAACAGGCTAGATTATAACTATAATTTACAACTGGTTCAGAATAGCTGTCACATTCATTCTCACTTCCAATGGTCATCATAAAAAATGTGTCCTGATGAGAAGCTCTCTATCTAAACTGAGGCCCCAGAAGGGTGAGCTGCAGCAGTCTGGCCCTGAGGAGCTCTGAGTTGTGTTTCCCATGCATCACCTTGCAGGGTAGCTGGGGCCCTGCAGCCTCTGCTTTTATGAGGCGTGAGGGGAGTCTGGTGGTCAGGACCTGTGCCTTCCCCAGGCCTGAAGAACTCTTCAGTGGAAAACCACAGGGTCCATTTAGTCGCCACTCAAGTCTAGGCAATTAGACAGAGAGAGGGACCAGGAAACCAGAAGAGGGAGGAGGAGGATACAGTAGAGGCTATGGGGCCTGAAACCATGTCTGAGTAGGACAGAGGTCTAATAAAAACCATCCAACCACAGTTATGAATTATGACAATTATTACGGAATAAAAACAGAAGGGCCGTTCGTTCTACTGGTCACAGCACAGTGAGGAATCTAACAGTCTATTCAGATGACTGGCTCTTTCTGTAGGGAGCCTCTTCCACTATTCTACTACAGTTCATTCGCAAAGAATTCCGACCCCCTTTCCACATTTTGTTACGTTACAGCCTTATTTTAAAATGCTTATGAAATAAGAAATTCCTCATCAACCTGCACACAATACCCCATAATGACAAAGTGAAAACAGGTTTTTAGACATTTTTGCAAATTAATAAAACAGAAATACCTTATTTACATAAGTATTCAGACCATTTTCTATGAGACTCGAAATTGAGCTCAACTGCATCCTATTTCCATGAATCATCCTTGAGATGTTTCTACAACTTGATTGGAGTCCACCTGTGGAATGGTGGTGGCAGCACTATGTGGTGGGGGTGTTTTTCAGTGGAAGGGAGTAAAAGGCTAGTTAGGATCGAGGGAAAGATGAACGGAGAAAAGTACAGAGAGATCCTTGGTGAAAACCTGCTCCAGAGTGTCCTTGAGTGGCCCAGCCAGAGCCCGGACTTGAATCCGATCGAACATCTCTGTAGAGACCTGAAATGATCTGTGCAGCAACGCTCCCCATCCAACCTGACAGAGCTTGAGAGGATCTGCAGAGAAGAATGGGAGAAACTTCCCAAATACAGGTATGCCAAGCTTGTAGTGACATACCCAAGAGGACTCGATGCTGTAATCGCTGCCACAGGTACTTCAACAAAGTACTGAGTAAAGGGTCTGAATACTTATGTTTTTTATTTGTAATACATTTCTAAACATTTCAAAAAATCAGTTTTTTGATTTGTCATTATGGGGTATTTTGTAGAATAACGCTGTAATGTAACAAAATGTGGAAAAAGTCAAGGGGTCTGAATACTTTCCGAATGCACCGTATAAGTACTCAGAGAGGGGTTGTGAATACATCTGACGATGGTAATACATGCTAATGATAGCAAGAGCCTTGGCCTCAGTTTCTGTGTTAATAGATCACATGGGGGAAACTTTGAAAATGTGTATCGGCGTGTGCGCACGTGTGGATTTGATTATGTGTGTGTGTGTGTATAGGATTCGTCCTTGGCCTCTGTCCTTGGCAGATGTTTCTACACATCACTCTACATATACCCTTGTAGGTTTGAGAGAGATATTATAATGGTTCATAGAAACGATCATTTCTCTCTTACACAAAGCTGGGTTTACATATCATTTAGGATAACAGATCCTTTTCAATTTGCGTCAGAAAGACAAAAGAACCTGGTTCCCATTTCATTTTGGAAAAACAAAAAAGAATGGGATCTGTTTCAGAGGGAAGCCTGAATTTATTGACCATATAACAAGCCTTTGAAATGTTTTTTTCTCCCTCAGTTTTTTTCTGAATATTATTATTTTCTTCTGGGCTGTGCAGTGCTGGGGCTCTGCGTAATGAAACCCTAATGAAGAATGATCTGGCTCTTGGCCCTGTTCTGTGCTGGAACAGAGCAGCAAGGGGCCGCAGGGTGGGTTTGCCAGCCCCAGCCTTCCCCAGAAACATAGAGACGGCAGTCCTCCAGTCCAGGCCCCGAGGGTGAGACTGAGGGGGAGTTGAAGGGGAGGGGAGGGGGGGCTGCTCTGGGAAACTATGTGTCTACGTGCTGCAGGAAGAGGCCTCGCGAGTCAGGGGAACACACGCGCCTCACTGGGGGGGGCCTGTGTGTGTGTGTGTGTGTGTGTGTGTGTGTGTGTGTGTGTGTGTGTGTGTGTGTGTGTGTCATATTGAATGTGTGCTTTGCACATTTCCGTCAACTCTCAGCAAACAAATAACAACATAAAACCCAGGAGGGGGTCGGTAAAGGGACCGCGAACTGTGGAGGGGGGCAGTTGTGATTCCAAAACAAACAGAATCATCAAATATAGTGAGGGTTCCTATTGAAGGATGATCCCCGGTCTCTCTCTCACACAATATAGAACACCATGGAAATGAATGTTTGGCTAGCAGCAGCGTATTGAGGTTTCAGCGTACACATACTAAGTCAGGCTTGTGTTGAGAATCCAACCAATAGAAAAGAGGCGCCAACAAAGCATCTGTCAGAGAAGTCATGATGACAACAAAACCCTGCTGGCTAAAATCCTAGCACAAACAAATGCATATTTCTTAAAACATCCTTGCGTCAGTCTCCACATTGTAAGCCAGTTGTATCTTATTGCACTATTGCGAGTGATTCCAGGTGTTTCTGCCAGTTAGCAGGACAGAGGGCCATCATAACTGATTACACTGATATTGTGTGCCTGCAGAGGTGATTTTCAGGACAGCACCAGTTCAAACAGGGACACATCCCATTGATGTATTATAGGCAGGTAATCCTTAAGGGAGGAAGATGCATGGACCAAGTCAACCATCCCAATAAGCATTAACGGTTATGGCATCCATGTAGTGCAGAGGATCAAACCAACATACTGTTCCTTTCTCTCAGTACCTTCTTCCTTCCTTCTCTATCTCTCTTTCTCTCCCCCCCATCTCTCTCCCCCCTCTCTATTTCCATTACTCTCTATTTCCATTACTCTCTATTTCCATCTCTCTATCTATTTCCATTACTCTCTATTTCCATCTCTCTCTCTTTTCCATCACTCTCTATTTCCATCACTCTCTCTATTTCCATCACTCTCTATTTCCATCTCTCTCTCTCTATCCATCCATCCATCCATCCATCCATCTCCCCCTCTCTCTCTCTATCCATCTCTCTCTCTATTTCCATCTCTCTCTCTATTTCCATCTCTCTCTCTTTCTCTCTCTCTCTCTCTCTCTCTATCCATCCATCCATTCATCCCCCCTCTCTCTCTATCATCCATCTCTCTCTCTCCATCCACCTCTTTCTCTCTTTCCATCTCTCTCTCTCTCTCTCTCTCTCTCTCTCTCTCTCTCTCTCTCTCTCTATCTCTCTCCCCTTTCTCCTCTCTCTCTCTGTGTGTTTGTTCATCAGAGGGGGTCCCTAGAGGATGATAATCCCGGTTTGGGAGAGTCTGTCTTTCAAGTCTTGGGAAGACGCACTGGGCTCAGTGCTGGCGGTTCCCTGCCTGCATCTCCAGAGGCCTGCGTCAGCTTCCTCTCTCCTCTCCTCCTCCTCTTCCTCCTTTACTCTCCCTCTCTTTCCCTCTGTCTCCCTCTGTTCCTCTGCTGCTCACGTTTTCACTCTCTCATTATGTTTCTGTTTCATTCTGCAGGCGGAGGGTCCTGGCTGGGACGTGACCAGCGTTCGCTGCTGCTGCCACTGGCATTTAGACAACAAAAACACAAACACTGAGCACACAGAGGTGTTGGAAAGTGAAATGAAAGTATTCTCCACCACCAAGTGACTTTATTACTCCAGGGAAAGGTTTCTGTTGAGCACAGTAGGTCTCAGAGACTAAACCTGGCCAAGACAGGCACTCTCTGCCCAAGACAGGCACTCTCTGCCCAAGTCAGGCACTCTCTGCCCAAGACAGTCATTAATAAGCAGATGTCTCCGTCAGTCATGAGGAGGGAGAGATACTTCCTTCAGTTTTTTTAATACATATATCTTTTTCTATTGAACCTTTATTTAACTAGGCAGGTCAGTTAAGAAAAGCAATCTTATTTTCAATGACAGCCTAGGAACAGTGGGTTAACTGCCTTGTTCAGGGGCAGAACAACAGATTTGTACCTTGTCAGCTCGGGGATTCATTCCAGCAACATTTTGGTTACTGGCCCAATGCTCTAACCACTAGGCTACCTTTCCTCTAACCACTAGACTACCTTTCCTCTAACCACTAGGCTACCTGCCTCTAACCACTAGGCTACCTGCCTCTAACCACTAGGCTACCTTTCCTCTAACCACTAGGCTACCTTTCCTCTAACCACTAGGCTAACTTTCCTCTAACCATTAGACTACCTGCCTCTAACCACTAGGCTACCTTTCCTCTAACCACTAGGCTACCTTTCCTCTAACCACTAGGCTACCTTTCCTCTAACCACTAGGCTACCTTTCCTCTAACCACTAGGCTAACTTTCCTCTAACCATTAGACTACCTGCCTCTAACCACTAGGCTACCTTTCCTCTAACCACTAGGCTACCTGCCTCTAACCACTAGGCTACCTGCCTCTAACCACTAGGCTACCTTTTCCTCTAACCACTAGACTACCTGCCTCTAACCACTAGGCTACCTGCCTCTAACCACTAGGCTACCTTTCCTCTAACCACTAGACTACCTTTCCTCTAACCACTAGACTACCTTTCCTCTAACCACTAGACTACCTTTCCTCTAACCACTAGACTACCTTTCCTCTAACCACTAGACTACCTTTCCTCTAACCACTAGACTACCTTTCCTCTAACCACTAGGCTACCTGCCTCTAACCACTAGGCTACCTGCCTCTAACCACTAGGCTACCTTTCCTCTAACCACTAGACTACCTGCCTCTAACCACTAGGCTACCTGCCTCTAACCACTAGGCTACCTTTCCTCTAACCACTAGGCTACCTTTCCTCTAACCACTAGACTACCTTTCCTCTAACCACTAGGCTACCTGCCTCTAACCACTAGGCTACCTTTCCTCTAACCACTAGGCTACCTGCCTCTAACCACTAGGCTACCTGCCTCTAACCACTAGGCTACCTGCCTCTAACCACTAGGCTACCTGCCTCTAACCACTAGGCTACCTTTCCTCTAACCACTAGGCTACCTGCCGCCCCCCACATACCCTCCAACTCTCTAACCACTAGGCTACCTTTCCTCTAACCATTAGACTACCTGCCTCTAACCACTAGGCTACCTTTCCTCTAACCATTAGACAGCCTGCCTCTAACCACTAGGCTACCTTTCCTCTAACCATTAGGCTACCTTTCCTCTAACCATTAGACTACCTGCCGCCCCACATACCCTCCAACTCTCTAACCACTAGGCTACCTTTCCTCTAACCATTAGACAGCCTGCCTCTAACCACTAGGCTACCTTTCCTCTAACCATTAGACTACCTGCCTCTAACCACTAGGCTACCTGCCGCCCCACATACCCTCCAACTCTCTAACCACTAGGCTACCTTTCCTCTAACCATTAGACAGCCTGCCTCTAACCACTAGGCTACCTTTCCTCTAACCACTAGGCTACCTGCCTCTAACCACTAGGCTACCTTTCCTCTAACCATTAGACTACCTGCCTCTAACCACTAGGCTACCTGCCGCCCCACATACCCTCCAACTCTCTAACCACTAGGCTACCTTTCCTCTAACCATTAGACTACCTGTCTCTAACCACTAGGCTACCTGCCTCTAACCACTAGGCTACCTTTCCTCTAACCACTAGGCTACCTGCCTCTAACCACTAGGCTACCTGCCTCTAACCATTAGACTACCTGCCTCTAACCACTAGGCTACCTGCCTCTAACCACTAGACTACCTGCCTCTAACCACTAGGCTACCTGCCTCTAACCACTAGGCTACCTTTCCTCTAACCACTAGGCTACCTGCCGCACCACATACCCTCCAACTCTCTAACCACTAGACTACCTGCCTCTAACCACTAGGCTACCTGCCTCTAACCACTTGGCTACCTGCCTCTAACCACTAGGCTACCTTTCCCCTAACCACTAGACTACCTGCCTCTAACCACTAGGCTACCTGCCTCTAACCACTAGGCTACCTGCCTCTAACCACTAGGCTACCTTTCCTCTAACCACTAGGCTACCTGCCTCTAACCACTAGGCTACCTGCCGCCCCACATACCCTCCAACTCTCTAACCACTAGGCTACCTTTCCTCTAACCATTAGACTACCTGTCTCTAACCACTAGGCTACCTGCCTCTAACCACTAGGCTACCTTTCCTCTAACCACTAGGCTACCTGCCTCTAACCACTAGGCTACCTGCCTCTAACCATTAGACTACCTGCCTCTAACCACTAGGCTACCTGCCTCTAACCACTAGACTACCTGCCTCTAACCACTAGGCTACCTGCCTCTAACCACTAGGCTACCTTTCCTCTAACCACTAGGCTACCTGCCGCACCACATACCCTCCAACTCTCTAACCACTAGACTACCTGCCTCTAACCACTAGGCTACCTGCCTCTAACCACTTGGCTACCTGCCTCTAACCACTAGGCTACCTTTCCCTAACCACTAGACTACCTGCCTCTAACCACTAGGCTACCTGCCTCTAACCACTAGGCTACCTGCCTCTAACCACTAGGCTACCTTTCCTCTAACCACTAGGCTACCTGCCTCTAACCACTAAGCTACCTGCCTCTAACCACTAGGCTACCTTTCCTCTAACCACTAGACTACCTGCCTCTAACCACTAGACTACCTGCCTCTAACCACTAGGCTACCTGCCTCTAACCACTAGGCTACCTTTCCTCTTACCACTAGACTACCTGCCTCTAACCACTAGGCTACCTGCCTCTAACCACTAGGCTACCTTTCCTCTAACCACTAGACTACCTGCCTCTAACCACTAGGCTACCTGCCTCTAACCACTAGGCTACCTTTCCTCTAACCACTAGACTACCTGCCTCTAACCACTAGGCTACCTTTCCTCTAACCACTAGGCTACCTGCCGCCCCCACATACCCTCCAACTCTCTAACCACTAGGCTACCTTTCCTCTAACCATTAGACTACCTGCCTCTAACCACTAGGCTACCTTTCCTCTAACCATTAGACAGCCTGCCTCTAACCACTAGGCTACCTTTCCTCTAACCACTAGGCTACCTTTCCTCTAACCATTAGACTACCTGCCGCCCCACATACCCTCCAACTCTCTAACCACTAGGCTACCTTTCCTCTAACCATTAGACAGCCTGCCTCTAACCACTAGGCTACCTTTCCTCTAACCATTAGACTACCTGCCTCTAATCACTAGGCTACCTGCCGCCCCACATACCTCCAACTCTCTAACCACTAGGCTACCTTTCCTCTAACCATTAGACAGCCTGCCTCTAACCACTAGGCTACCTTTCCTCTAACCACTAGGCTACCTGCCTCTAACCACTAGGCTACCTTTCCTCTAACCATTAGACTACCTGCCTCTAACCACTAGGCTACCTGCCGCCCCACATACCCTCCAACTCTCTAACCACTAGGCTACCTTTCCTCTAACCATTAGACTACCTGTCTCTAACCACTAGGCTACCTGCCTCTAACCACTAGGCTACCTTTCCTCTAACCACTAGGCTACCTGCCTCTAACCACTAGGCTACCTGCCTCTAACCACTAGGCTACCTTTCCTCTAACCACTAGGCTACCTGCCTCTAACCACTAGGCTACCTTTCCTCTAACCATTAGACTACCTGCCTCTAACCACTAGGCTACCTGCCTCTAACCACTAGACTACCTGCCTCTAACCACTAGGCTACCTGCCGCCCCACATACCCTCCAACTCTCTAACCACTAGGCTACCTTTCCTCTAACCATTAGACAGCCTGCCTCTAACCACTAGGCTACCTTTCCTCTAACCACTAGGCTACCTGCCTCTAACCACTAGGCTACCTTTCCTCTAACCATTAGACTACCTGCCTCTAACCACTAGGCTACCTGCCGCCCCACATACCCTCCAACTCTCTAACCACTAGGCTACCTTTCCTCTAACCATTAGACTACCTGTCTCTAACCACTAGGCTACCTGCCTCTAACCACTAGGCTACCTTTCCTCTAACCACTAGGCTACCTGCCTCTAACCACTAGGCTACCTGCCTCTAACCATTAGACTACCTGCCTCTAACCACTAGGCTACCTGCCTCTAACCACTAGACTACCTGCCTCTAACCACTAGGCTACCTGCCTCTAACCACTAGGCTACCTTTCCTCTAACCACTAGGCTACCTGCCGCACCACATACCCTCCAACTCTCTAACCACTAGACTACCTGCCTCTAACCACTAGGCTACCTGCCTCTAACCACTTGGCTACCTGCCTCTAACCACTAGGCTACCTTTCCCTAACCACTAGACTACCTGCCTCTAACCACTAGGCTACCTGCCTCTAACCACTAGGCTACCTGCCTCTAACCACTAGGCTACCTTTCCTCTAACCACTAGGCTACCTGCCTCTAACCACTAGGCTACCTGCCGCCCCACATACCCTCCAACTCTCTAACCACTAGGCTACCTTTCCTCTAACCATTAGACTACCTGTCTCTAACCACTAGGCTACCTGCCTCTAACCACTAGGCTACCTTTCCTCTAACCACTAGGCTACCTGCCTCTAACCACTAGGCTACCTGCCTCTAACCATTAGACTACCTGCCTCTAACCACTAGGCTACCTGCCTCTAACCACTAGACTACCTGCCTCTAACCACTAGGCTACCTGCCTCTAACCACTAGGCTACCTTTCCTCTAACCACTAGGCTACCTGCCGCACCACATACCCTCCAACTCACTAGACTACCTGCCTCTAACCACTAGGCTACCTGCCTCTAACCACTTGGCTACCTGCCTCTAACCACTAGGCTACCTTTCCCTAACCACTAGACTACCTGCCTCTAACCACTAGGCTACCTGCCTCTAACCACTAGGCTACCTGCCTCTAACCACTAGGCTACCTTTCCTCTAACCACTAGGCTACCTGCCTCTAACCACTAAGCTACCTGCCTCTAACCACTAGGCTACCTTTCCTCTAACCACTAGACTACCTGCCTCTAACCACTAGACTACCTGCCTCTAACCACTAGGCTACCTGCCTCTAACCACTAGGCTACCTTTCCTCTTACCACTAGACTACCTGCCTCTAACCACTAGGCTACCTGCCTCTAACCACTAGGCTACCTTTCCTCTAACCACTAGACTACCTGCCTCTAACCACTAGGCTACCTGCCTCTAACCACTAGGCTACCTTTCCTCTAACCACTAGACTACCTGCCTCTAACCACTAGGCTACCTTTCCTCTAACCACTAGGCTACCTGCCGCCCCACATACCCTCCAACTCTCTAACCACTAGGCTACCTTTCCTCTAACCATTAGACTACCTGCCTCTAACCACTAGGCTACCTTTCCTCTAACCATTAGACAGCCTGCCTCTAACCACTAGGCTACCTTTCCTCTAACCACTAGGCTACCTTTCCTCTAACCATTAGACTACCTGCCGCCCCACATACCCTCCAACTCTCTAACCACTAGGCTACCTTTCCTCTAACCATTAGACAGCCTGCCTCTAACCACTAGGCTACCTTTCCTCTAACCATTAGACTACCTGCCTCTAATCACTAGGCTACCTGCCGCCCCACATACCCTCCAACTCTCTAACCACTAGGCTACCTTTCCTCTAACCATTAGACAGCCTGCCTCTAACCACTAGGCTACCTTTCCTCTAACCACTAGGCTACCTGCCTCTAACCACTAGGCTACCTTTCCTCTAACCATTAGACTACCTGCCTCTAACCACTAGGCTACCTGCCGCCCCACATACCCTCCAACTCTCTAACCACTAGGCTACCTTTCCTCTAACCATTAGACTACCTGTCTCTAACCACTAGGCTACCTGCCTCTAACCACTAGGCTACCTTTCCTCTAACCACTAGGCTACCTGCCTCTAACCACTAGGCTACCTGCCTCTAACCACTAGGCTACCTTTCCTCTAACCACTAGGCTACCTGCCTCTAACCACTAGGCTACCTTTCCTCTAACCATTAGACTACCTGCCTCTAACCACTAGGCTACCTGCCTCTAACCACTAGACTACCTGCCTCTAACCACTAGGCTACCTGCCTCTAACCACTAGGCTACCTTTCCTCTAACCACTAGGCTACCTGCCGCCCCACAGACCCTCCAACTCTCTAACCACTAGACTACCTGCCTCTAACCACTAGGCTACCTGCCTCTAACCACTTGGCTACCTGCCTCTAACCACTAGGCTACCTTTCCCCTAACCACTAGACTACCTGCCTCTAACCACTAGGCTACCTGCCTCTAACCACTAGGCTACCTGCCTCTAACCACTAGGCTACCTTTCCTCTAACCACTAGGCTACCTGCCTCTAACCACTAGGCTACCTGCCTCTAACCACTAGGCTACCTTTCCTCTAACCACTAGACTACCTGCCTCTAACCACTAGACTACCTTTCCTCTAACCACTAGACTACCTGCCTCTAACCACTAGGCTACCTGCCTCTAACCACTAGGCTACCTTTCCTCTAACCACTAGACTACCTGCCTCTAACCACTAGACTACCTGCCTCTAACCACTAGGCTACCTGCCTCTAACCACTAGGCTACCTTTCCTCTAACCACTAGACTACCTGCCTCTAACCACTAGGCTACCTGCCTCTAACCACTAGGCTACCTTTCCTCTAACCACTAGACTACCTGCCTCTAACCACTAGGCTACCTTTCCTCTAACCACTAGACTACCTGCCTCTAACCACTAGGCTACCTGCCTCTAACCACTAGGCTACCTTTCCTCTAACCACTAGGCTACCTGCCTCTAACCACTAGGCTACCTGCCTCTAACCACTAGGCTACCTTTCCTCTAACCACTAGACTACCTGCCTCTAACCACTAGACTACCTTTCCTCTAACCACTAGACTACCTGCCTCTAACCACTAGGCTACCTGCCTCTAACCACTAGGCTACCTTTCCTCTAACCACTAGACTACCTGCCTCTAACCACAAGACTACCTGCCTCTAACCACTAGGCTACCTGCCTCTAACCACTAGGCTACCTTTCCTCTAACCACTAGACTACCTGCCTCTAACCACTAGGCTACCTGCCTCTAACCACTAGGCTACCTTTCCTCTAACCACTAGACTACCTGCCTCTAACCACTAGGCTACCTTTCCTCTAACCACTAGACTACCTGCCTCTAACCACTAGGCTACCTGCCTCTAACCACTAGGCTACCTTTCCTCTAACCACTAGACTACCTGCCTCTAACCACTAGGCTACCTGCCTTTAACCACTAGGCTACCTGCCTCTAACCACTAGGCTACCTTTCCTCTAACCACTAGGCTACCTGCCTCTAACCACTAGGCTACCTTTCCTCTAACCATTAGACTACCTGCCTCTAACCACTAGGCTACCTGCCTCTAACCACTAGACTACCTGCCTCTAACCACTAGGCTACCTGCCTCTAACCACTAGGCTACCTTTCCTCTAACCACTAGGCTACCTGCCGCCCCCACATACCCTCCAACTCTCTAACCACTAGACTACCTGCCTCTAACCACTAGGCTACCTGCCTCTAACCACTTGGCTACCTGCCTCTAACCACTAGGCTACCTTTCCCCAACCACTAGACTACCTGCCTCTAACCACTAGGCTACCTGCCTCTAACCACTAGGCTACCTTTCCTCTAACCATTAGACTACCTGCCTCTAACCACTAGGCTACCTGCCTCTAACCACTAGACTACCTGCCTCTAACCACTAGGCTACCTGCCTCTAACCACTAGGCTACCTTTCCTCTAACCACTAGGCTACCTGCCGCCCCACATACCCTCCAACTCTCTAACCACTAGACTACCTGCCTCTAACCACTAGGCTACCTGCCTCTAACCACTTGGCTACCTGCCTCTAACCACTAGGCTACCTTTCCCTAACCACTAGACTACCTGCCTCTAACCACTAGGCTACCTGCCTCTAACCACTAGGCTACCTGCCTCTAACCACTAGGCTACCTTTACTCTAACCACTAGGCTACCTGCCTCTAACCACTAAGCTACCTGCCTCTAACCACTAGGCTACCTTTCCTCTAACCACTAGACTACCTGCCTCTAACCACTAGACTACCTGCCTCTAACCACTAGGCTACCTGCCTCTAACCACTAGGCTACCTTTCCTCTAACCACTAGAATACCTGCCTCTAACCACTAGGCTACCTGCCTCTAACCACTAGGCTACCTTTCCTCTAACCACTAGACTACCTGCCTCTAACCACTAGGCTACCTGCCTCTAACCACTAGGCTACCTTTCCTCTAACCACTAGACTACCTGCCTCTAACCACTAGGCTACCTTTCCTCTAACCACTAGGCTACATGCCGCCCCACATACCCTCCAACTCTCTAACCACTAGGCTACCTTTCCTCTAACCATTAGACTACCTGCCTCTAACCACTAGGCTACCTTTCCTCTAACCATTAGACAGCCTGCCTCTAACCACGAGGCTACCTTTCCTCTAACCACTAGGCTACCTTTCCTCTAACCATTAGACTACCTGCCCCCACATACCCTCCAACTCTCTAACCACTAGGCTACCTTTCCTCTAACCATTAGACAGCCTGCCTCTAACCACTAGGCTACCTTTCCTCTAACCATTAGACTACCTGCCTCTAACCACTAGGCTACCTGCCGCCCCACATACCCTCCAACTCTCTAACCACTAGGCTACCTTTCCTCTAACCATTAGACAGCCTGCCTCTAACCACTAGGCTACCTTTCCTCTAACCACTAGGCTACCTGCCTCTAACCACTAGGCTACCTTTCCTCTAACCATTAGACTACCTGCCTCTAACCACTAGGCTACCTGCCGCCCCACATACCCTCCAACTCTCTAACCACTAGGCTACCTTTCCTCTAACCATTAGACTACCTGTCTCTAACCACTAGGCTACCTGCCTCTAACCACTAGGCTACCTTTCCTCTAACCACTAGGCTACCTGCCTCTAACCACTAGGCTACCTGCCTCTAACCACTAGGCTACCTTTCCTCTAACCACTAGGCTACCTGCCTCTAACCACTAGGCTACCTTTCCTCTAACCATTAGACTACCTGCCTCTAACCACTAGGCTACCTGCCTCTAACCACTAGACTACCTGCCTCTAACCACTAGGCTACCTGCCTCTAACCACTAGGCTACCTTTCCTCTAACCACTAGGCTACCTGCCGCCCCACAGACCCTCCAACTCTCTAACCACTAGACTACCTGCCTCTAACCACTAGGCTACCTGCCTCTAACCACTTGGCTACCTGCCTCTAACCACTAGGCTACCTTTCCCTAACCACTAGACTACCTGCCTCTAACCACTAGGCTACCTGCCTCTAACCACTAGGCTACCTGCCTCTAACCACTAGGCTACCTTTCCTCTAACCACTAGGCTACCTGCCTCTAACCACTAGGCTACCTGCCTCTAACCACTAGGCTACCTTTCCTCTAACCACTAGACTACCTGCCTCTAACCACTAGACTACCTTTCCTCTAACCACTAGACTACCTGCCTCTAACCACTAGGCTACCTGCCTCTAACCACTAGGCTACCTTTCCTCTAACCACTAGACTACCTGCCTCTAACCACTAGACTACCTGCCTCTAACCACTAGGCTACCTGCCTCTAACCACTAGGCTACCTTTCCTCTAACCACTAGACTACCTGCCTCTAACCACTAGGCTACCTGCCTCTAACCACTAGGCTACCTTTCCTCTAACCACTAGACTACCTGCCTCTAACCACTAGGCTACCTTTCCTCTAACCACTAGACTACCTGCCTCTAACCACTAGGCTACCTGCCTCTAACCACTAGGCTACCTTTCCTCTAACCACTAGGCTACCTGCCTCTAACCACTAGGCTACCTGCCTCTAACCACTAGGCTACCTTTCCTCTAACCACTAGACTACCTGCCTCTAACCACTAGACTACCTTTCCTCTAACCACTAGACTACCTGCCTCTAACCACTAGGCTACCTGCCTCTAACCACTAGGCTACCTTTCCTCTAACCACTAGACTACCTGCCTCTAACCACTAGACTACCTGCCTCTAACCACTAGGCTACCTGCCTCTAACCACTAGGCTACCTTTCCTCTAACCACTAGACTACCTGCCTCTAACCACTAGGCTACCTGCCTCTAACCACTAGGCTACCTTTCCTCTAACCACTAGACTACCTGCCTCTAACCACTAGGCTACCTTTCCTCTAACCACTAGACTACCTGCCTCTAACCACTAGGCTACCTGCCTCTAACCACTAGGCTATCTTTCCTCTAACC
This sequence comes from Oncorhynchus tshawytscha, assembly GCF_018296145.1. NCBI lineage: Eukaryota > Metazoa > Chordata > Actinopteri > Salmoniformes > Salmonidae > Oncorhynchus > Oncorhynchus tshawytscha. Next base: position 26,494,017 of record NC_056461.1, on the reverse strand, counting down.
ACTAGACTACCTGCCTCTAACCACTAGGCTACCTGCCTTTAACCACTAGGCTACCTGCCTCTAACCACTAGGCTACCTTTCCTCTAACCACTAGGCTACCTGCCTCTAACCACTAGGCTACCTTTCCTCTAACCATTAGACTACCTGCCTCTAACCACTAGGCTACCTGCCTCTAACCACTAGACTACCTGCCTCTAACCACTAGGCTACCTGCCTCTAACCACTAGGCTACCTTTCCTCTAACCACTAGGCTACCTGCCGCCCCACATACCCTCCAACTCTCTAACCACTAGACTACCTGCCTCTAACCACTAGGCTACCTGCCTCTAACCACTTGGCTACCTGCCTCTAACCACTAGGCTACCTTTCCCCTAACCACTAGACTACCTGCCTCTAACCACTAGGCTACCTGCCTCTAACCACTAGGCTACCTGCCTCTAACCACTAGGCTACCTTTCCTCTAACCACTAGGCTACCTGCCTCTAACCACTAAGCTACCTGCCTCTAACCACTAGGCTACCTTTCCTCTAACCACTAGACTACCTGCCTCTAACCACTAGACTACCTGCCTCTAACCACTAGGCTACCTGCCTCTAACCACTAGGCTACCTTTCCTCTAACCACTAGACTACCTGCCTCTAACCACTAGGCTACCTGCCTCTAACCACTAGGCTACCTTTCCTCTAACCACTAGACTACCTACCTCTAACCACTAGGCTACCTGCCTCTAACCACTAGGCTACCTTTCCTCTAACCACTAGACTACCTGCCTCTAGCCACTAGGCTACCTTTCCTCTAACCACTAGGCTACCTGCCGCCCCACATACCCTCCAACTCTCTAACCACTAGGCTACCTTTCCTCTAACCATTAGACTACCTGCCTCTAACCACTAGGCTACCTTTCCTCTAACCATTAGACAGCCTGCCTCTAACCACTAGGCTACCTTTCCTCTAACCACTAGGCTACCTTTCCTCTAACCATTAGACTACCTGCCGCCCCACATACCCTCCAACTCTCTAACCACTAGGCTACCTTTCCTCTAACCATTAGACAGCCTGCCTCTAACCACTAGGCTACCTTTCCTCTAACCATTAGACTACCTGCCTCTAACCACTAGGCTACCTGCCGCCCCACATACCCTCCAACTCTCTAACCACTAGGCTACCTTTCCTCTAACCATTAGACAGCCTGCCTCTAACCACTAGGCTACCTTTCCTCTAACCACTAGGCTACCTGCCTCTAACCACTAGGCTACCTTTCCTCTAACCATTAGACTACCTGCCTCTAACCACTAGGCTACCTGCCGCCCCACATACCCTCCAACTCTCTAACCACTAGGCTACCTTTCCTCTAACCATTAGACTACCTGTCTCTAACCACTAGGCTACCTGCCTCTAACCACTAGGCTACCTTTCCTCTAACCACTAGGCTACCTGCCTCTAACCACTAGGCTACCTGCCTCTAACCACTAGGCTACCTTTCCTCTAACCACTAGGCTACCTGCCTCTAACCACTAGGCTACCTTTCCTCTAACCATTAGACTACCTGCCTCTAACCACTAGGCTACCTGCCTCTAACCACTAGACTACCTGCCTCTAACCACTAGGCTACCTGCCTCTAACCACTAGGCTACCTTTCCTCTAACCACTAGGCTACCTGCCGCCCCACAGACCCTCCAACTCTCTAACCACTAGACTACCTGCCTCTAACCACTAGGCTACCTGCCTCTAACCACTTGGCTACCTGCCTCTAACCACTAGGCTACCTTTCCCCTAACCACTAGACTACCTGCCTCTAACCACTAGGCTACCTGCCTCTAACCACTAGGCTACCTGCCTCTAACCACTAGGCTACCTTTCCTCTAACCACTAGGCTACCTGCCTCTAACCACTAGGCTACCTGCCTCTAACCACTAGGCTACCTTTCCTCTAACCACTAGACTACCTGCCTCTAACCACTAGACTACCTTTCCTCTAACCACTAGACTACCTGCCTCTAACCACTAGGCTACCTGCCTCTAACCACTAGGCTACCTTTCCTCTAACCACTAGACTACCTGCCTCTAACCACTAGACTACCTGCCTCTAACCACTAGGCTACCTGCCTCTAACCACTAGGCTACCTTTCCTCTAACCACTAGACTACCTGCCTCTAACCACTAGGCTACCTGCCTCTAACCACTAGGCTACCTTTCCTCTAAAACACTAGACTACCTGCCTCTAACCACTAGGCTACCTTTCCTCTAACCACTAGACTACCTGCCTCTAACCACTAGGCTACCTGCCTGCCTCTAACCACTAGGCTACCTTTCCTCTAACCACTAGGCTACCTGCCTCTAACCACTAGGCTACCTGCCTCTAACCACTAGGCTACCTTTCCTCTAACCACTAGACTACCTGCCTCTAACCACTAGACTACCTTTCCTCTAACCACTAGACTACCTGCCTCTAACCACTAGGCTACCTGCCTCTAACCACTAGGCTACCTTTCCTCTAACCACTAGACTACCTGCCTCTAACCACTAGACTACCTGCCTCTAACCACTAGGCTACCTGCCTCTAACCACTAGGCTACCTTTCCTCTAACCACTAGACTACCTGCCTCTAACCACTAGGCTACCTGCCTCTAACCACTAGGCTACCTTTCCTCTAACCACTAGACTACCTGCCTCTAACCACTAGGCTACCTTTCCTCTAACCACTAGACTACCTGCCTCTAACCACTAGGCTACCTGCCTCTAACCACTAGGCTACCTTTCCTCTAACCACTAGACTACCTGCCTCTAACCACTAGGCTACCTGCCTTTAACCACTAGGCTACCTGCCTCTAACCACTAGGCTACCTGCCTCTAACCACTAGACTACCTGCCTCTAACCACTAGGCTACCTTTCCTCTAACCACTAGGCTACCTTTCCTCTAACCACTAGGCTACCTTTCCTCTAACCACTAGGCTACCTGCCTCTAACCACTAGGCTACCTGCCTCTAACCACTAGACTACCTGCCTCTAACCACTAGGCTACCTGCCTCTAACCACTAGACTACCTGCCTCTAACCACTAGGCTACCTGCCTCTAACCACTAGACTACCTGCCTCTAACCACTAGGCTACCTGCCTCTAACCACTAGACTACCTGCCTCTAACCACTAGACTACCTGCCTCTAACCACTAGACTACCTGCCTCTAACCACTAGACTACCTGCCTCTAACCACTAGGCTACCTGCCTCTAACCACTAGACTACCTGCCTCTAACCACTAGGCTACCTGCCTCTAACCACTAGACTACCTGCCTCTAACCACTAGGCTACCTAGCAGGTAAGATCAGCCATCCCAGAGGTTTTTCAGTGTGTCTGAGCTCAGCTTGCCTTTTGAAGAGCTCATCTCTTCTCCTGGCAGAGCTGGACAGCTTTTATTTTAGGAGAGAACAAAGATGTAAGAGCCTAATCCTTAATAATACATGCTTGTATTCCTCACTCACACACCATTCCCAAACTCCTCTCCCTGCCTTTAATGACTCCAAACCTGTAATACTTCTTAAAAGGCAGTCATACTTTTTTTTTTAACTAGGCAAGTCAGTCAAGAACAAATTCTTAATTACAATGATGGCCTAGGAACAGCGGGTTAACTGCCTTGTTCAGAACGACAGATTTTTACCTTGTCAGCTCTGGGATTTGATTTTGCAACCTTTCAGTTACTGGCCCAATGCTCTAACCACTAGGCTACCTGCCTCCCCACTTCGAAACGCTCTCCATAGAACAACGGTCTCTCAGTCCCGTCTAAAGGTTGCTTTTCTAATGGCACGCTATGGAACATTGATGTGCATTTGATGTGATATTCTCACTGGTAAATACATTTTCTGGAAACGTTTATTCCCATGTGATCAAATTCATATTTATTTGCCTGTGCCTCCGAGGCCCCGAATGCCCATGAATCGAGTGTTTTGATTGGCTAGGCGACAGAGACCAAGTAATGTGGGTTTTGCTCCAGAGAAACTGGTGTTTTTCATTGGCTCCTGATGGATATGCCCACATTTTGGAGCGTTGTGATTGGTCCAGGAAGACACCGCCACCCCAGGAGGAAGCTGCTGATGCCTGGCATGTCTGTGGGCACATAGGGCCTGGGGGCACAGGGTACAGACCACCTGGATCCCGGGCCTCAAAGGCTGGCCTGACAGAGTCAATCTGAACAACATTGCACAGAAGACATGGAGGAAGGCTGCAGACTTCCTCATGCATCCATTGTTACTGGCAGCAGGCCAACAAACACACACAGTCCAACCAGACTTCTTTCAAAAGGAACTTCAACTTGGGTTTTTCCAGAAAATCACATGAACGGCCAAACTTTAAAAAGGGAAACTACTTAGTCTTGAGAAATCAGTGTTTTGGAGAGTAAAATGCTTCATCATCAACTCAGTGTTCTCAGTGTAGCACCTTCATGTGGACCAAATAGAAGAAGGAAGCAACAACGTCGATCACAACAGGAAAACGCTTTACTCTTTCAAAGACAAAATGGAGCCTCAGCCGAGGTCCACAGTCAGGGCTCAACAACGCTCCACTGTGGCCCTCTCTCCAATTCTCTCTTCTTTTCCAGAATAATCTTCTCCTCATTCTATTCTAGGAGCTATTCTGTCCTTCCATTACTTCTCCACTTTTGTTCACTCCATCCTCTCTACCCTCTCCCCTCCATTCTCCTGTATGAGCCCAGCCCAGGCTGCCATCACAAACAGCCCCGCTGGGCAGGGGGGGGTGTGATGTGGGATTCCCCTCCACCTTCCTCCCTCAGGGGCCAGGGTCACAGTGTGGTGGTCTGACTGGGGGACCAGAGAAAACAGGCTCCCCTCAGCAGAGGAGCTGAGTCAGGCCAAGCTGGAGATCAGAGGAGTTCAGTGGGTCTGCGGTCGCTCACTCTCTCTAGAGATAAGGCATGGAACGTTCCCATCACACACATCATCCCATATCCTCTATCCCACCCACAGAGACATGATTACCATGCCAATTAGGCCAGAAAGCTAGCAAGCCCCAAGGCCTCCCTTTTTCCTTGTATATACACACACCGAGAATCAAACTGTACGCATACAAAGATACACACACACACACACACACACACACACACACAGGTCTGAATGGGCATAAACACATTAACACACACACACACACACACACACACACACACACACACACACACACACAGGTCTGAATGGGCATAAACACATTAACACACACACACACACACACACACACACACACACACACACACACAGGTCTGAATGGGCATAAACACATTAACACACACACACACACACACACAGGTCTGAATGGGCATAAACACATTAACACACACACACACACACACACAGGTCTGAATGGGCATAAACACATTAACACACACACACACACAGGTCTGAATGGGCATAAACACATTAACACACACACACACACACACACACACACACACACACACACACACACACACACACACACACACAGGTCTGAATGGGCATAAACACATTAACACACACACACACACAAATTAAATTCCTAAACATGATAGACTGTACTGTATGCGTACACACATTCCTCTCTCCACTCAATCTCTGTCTCACACACACAACATGTTTACAGATTACACCGTTCTTCCAAAATTACACCCGTCCTCGTTTCTCTTATCTATGGGCCTCTCATCTCAGAGGTTGAGCTAGCAAGACGCACACCGACTCACGGGCTGCTTCGATGCTCTTTAAATCAGCTTTATTTCAGGGACGCACGTAGAGGAATCAATTACAGGCTGCAGCCGGGAGCCCGGAGCCTGCAGTGGGCCTGACGCTGAGCGATAGCTGCCCGCGGATCCTGAGGGGCATTGGGAGTTTAATCACCCATAACCGCAATTACAGACGTACACATCAGACTCATAAAACACTGAAACAAGATGAACGCCTTGCCTCTGCCAAATTCCAGTAAAGCCTGTAGTGGTGGATTCAGAGCAGAGGGGCTAGGCATAAGTAATAACCTACTGGATAACCAGGGAGGAGGGAGACTCTTTATGCAGGAGAGGGAGCATTATAGCTAGTTAATTAGTGTATTTAATATACTTACCAAGAATACAGACTCTCTGCTATGTGACTTTGTGTTACTGTAAATGAGATGAAGGGAAGTGTATCCTTCACATATTATACAGCTGAAGAATAGGTGGCTTGTCAACTGCAGAAAAGGAACCGTGGCAATCCCGTCAGAATATTAGCATATTTAACACACGCACACAAACACAAACGCACACACACCCTTAATGATCACGTAAAGGCCCAGAGTACGCTGTGAGACAGGCCTTAGGAGGGATTAAGATGCAAGCCTTTATCAGTGGGTTCCCACAATCCCCTGCAGAATATCTCTGCTCACCCTCCCCAACTCTTCTCTCTCTTCTCCCTCCTCCCCCTTTCCCCGTACCTCAGGGATAGAGCTGGGAGAGAAGAGGAGGAGGAGGAGGCCAGGATTAGGGGTCCGTTCCTGGGCCATGGAGAGCCAGGTAGGCAGGCAAGCCTTAACAAGTAGGCTGGTGGACAGGACAGAGTCACAGGGTCAACTCCTCACACAGCTCTACACTTGACATCAGAGCAGTCCCTCTGCAGACTGCATGCAGTCTTAACTCCAGTGATCGAGAGAGAGACAGACACGTCCTCGATAGTCAACATGTCAAGCTGTCATCATCTCTGTTCGGCATTAAATCCACATCCGATACACTTTAACTCAGGCTACAATTAGACTGATGATATAAGAATACATGTGTAGGCCCACATAGTGTATACACACACACACACTCACACACACACACACACACACACACTATAAGACCACCTGACCCTTCGACCCTCCCTCGGCCAACGTGGGCCAATTAACACCTTGTGTGTGTGTGTGTGTGTGGTGTTGCTGTGCAGCTCGGAGACGCGTGTCACAGGGTGAGATACGACCAAGGGGTCAACATAGACAGCAGGGGGTCACAGGATCAGCCAGAGAGCTTGATTCATGAGGCAGCAGCAGCACAGCTCTCCCTCTGTCTCCCTCTAACTGCATCTTCACATCCCCCCATAGGGCCTCCGCCAGGGGCTGTGAAACTATATGGACCTGAACATCAGAGGACAACATCCATCCATGCGGAGCACAGAGGGGATAAGACACACACTCACATGTCACACATGTCACATACACACGTGTCACACACACACGTGTCACACACAGACACACACACACACACGTCACAGATACACACACACACACATCACAGACACACACACACACACACACGTCACAGATACACACACACACACATACACACACACACACACACACGTCACAGACATACACACACACACACACACATACACACACACATCACAGACACACACACACACGACACAGACATACACAAATACACACAAACTCTCCACTGTGTTTTCATCTGCCTCCATCACCTAACGCTGACTGCTCTCTGCATGCTCAGGCAATCAGTTACACAAGGAGGCAAGATAAAAGGTGATTTGCCCAGAGGGGTCAAAGGTTCATGTTTGCCGAGCTGATCTGTGTACATTCCATAAACAAAACAAGAGTGGATCAGGAGTCTTGACTGTCTATGTTGGCTTAGTGGTGGGGAGAGACGGTGCATCATGACGGACACATTTGATCCAATGAGAGAGAGAGCAGTCTGTTGTTCTCTGATCTGATCATCTCTATCTGTCTGATGAAATAATGAGATATATAAACTGTCTGGGTTCTGGCTTTCACTGAGCAGTAGTAGTGATGGAACGACTCCAACTCTCTGGCTTGATAAAAGATGGTACCACGAGGGCAATAGGACACAGACTTGTGTTAACGATTCTGTAAAAAAAGCCTGATCTGGTCATGTACAGTGTTTTCCTATTTGTAAACGTGTGTGTTTTTGTGTGTGTGCGTGCACAAGAGTGCATAAATGTGTGTGTGTGTGAGCTAGTGTGTGTGTGTCTATTTCTCCTCACTTTGCTGGCCTTTCCTTGATTTCCCCTCAGCAGCACACAAACAGGAAGGCTGAAGGCCCTGCATGTCTTCCTGGAGGCACACAACCGTGTAACGAGGAGGGGAGGGGCCGGTGGTTGACATGTACTGTAAAGGCAGAGGTCGACAGTTGGGGAGGCAGAGAACAGTAATGATGCCTGTTGATAGCACACTCATGTACCATCTCTGATATGACTTGGTATGGGCTTATCTTTCCCTAAAAGGATCAGAAGCTCTGTTCATCCACAGAGACATCTGAGCAGGCCAGAGGGAGGTCTAGAGAAAAACACTCAACCTTCATTCTAATGTCTGCCTGCCTCCGCCGCTGTCCTCAGATCCACCGGCTGATAGCTGATGAGGCCCTGGTCCCAGGTGTGTGGCCCACTGGTGTGTAGCCCACTGGTGTGTGGCCCACTGGTGTGTAGCCCACTGGTGTGTGGCCCACTGGTGTGTAGCCCACTGGTGTGTAGCCCACTGGTGTGTAGCCCACTGGTGTGTGGTGTGCCCACTGGTGTGTAGCCCACTGGTGTGTGGCCCACTGGTGTGTGCCCACTGGTGTGTGGCCCACTGGTGTGTGGCCCACTGGTGTGTGCCCACTGGTGTGTGTGGTGGCCCACTGGTGTGTGGCCACTGGTGTGGTGTGCCCACTGGTGTGTGGCCCACTGGTGTGTAGCCCACTGCTGTGTGGCCCACTGGTGTGTGGCCCACTGGTGTGTGGCCCACTGGTGTGTGGTGTGTGCCCACTGGTGTGTGGCCCACTGCCCACTGGTGTGTGGTGCCCACTGGTGTGTGGCTGGTGTGTGGCCCACTGGTGTGTGGCCCACTGGCCCACTGTGTGTCCCACTGGTGTGTGGCCCACTGGTGTGTGGTCCCACTGGTGTGTGGCCCACTGGTGTGTAGCCCACTGGTGTGTAGCCCACTGGTGTGTAGTCCACTGGTGTGTGGCCCACTGGTGTGTAGCCCACTGGTGTGTGGCCCACTGGTGTGTAGTTTTGGATGTGAGTCTCATCCCGCGGTATCAGATTCGTACAGTGCATCCATGCTTCTGAGTTTGAATCATGGAGCTGGGAGCGTGGCGATGTCGGGTGAGATGCGCCGGACACTAACTGTGGTTGTGTAATTACCAGGCTCATACACGTGTCTTCTCTGCATATCACAATACACAGGAACAGATGGTTGGGAGGTGTCAAATAAGCTCATTATCAGCTAGCATTACAGGCAGCTGCCGTGCCCGCTATTTCTGACACAGCGATTCTTCAAAACCACCGGCCACAGGAATACTTTACACCTGAGAGAGGACAATGAATAGTGAAAGGCATAGAGCAATAGAGCACAGGCCCAAAACAACATTTGGATTCCAGGACGGAGCTGAGGCTCAGCTGCATCGTAATCACTGGGCAGGGATTCACACACAGCCCTAATTCCAAAACGCTCTCGAGCACAGCTGGAGTGACAGTTGTCCACTCTCTGATAAAGTTGGAGATAATCAACGCAGTCCACACGCACGCTCACACACACACACACACACTCACACACACAGGCTCACACACACACGCTCACACACACACGCTCACACACACACGCTCACACACACACGCTCACACACAGAAATGTAATGCAATACACACCAACTGAGACATACAGTAGGCTCTCCTTTACCCCACTAAGCCCCTAAAATCCAATTGTTTAGTCTGCCATTGGACATCATTTCTTGACGAGCAGGGACAAAATGTTCTGAGGCAAGCAAACGGCTTGGTTTCATAACTGTTTAGTTGAGTACAGCCCCCTGCCACAAAGTCACGTAGATGCTGAAAACACTTTCCTGGGTGAGCCTCCTCCTCAAATACCCAGAAGGGAAGACAGGTGTTCTGGTGAGAGTGAGTCATACTCAGTGGAGGAAAGAAAGATAAGAGATATGGAGAAAAGACTGAAGAGGCCAGTTCTATTTGAGCTCTCTTTCTAGACACAGAGTACTGTATCTCTATAGTACCAGTTCTATTTGAGCTCTCTTTCTAGACACAGAGTACTGTATCTCTATAGTACCAGTTCTATTAGAGCTCTCTCTCAAGACACAGAGTACTGTATCTCTATAGTACCAGTTCTATTAGAGCTCTCTCTCAAGACACAGAGTACTGTATCTCTATAGTACAAGTTCTATTAGAGCTTTCTCTCTAGACACAAAGTACTGTATCTCTATAGTACCAGTTCTATTAGAGCTCAGTCTCTCTCTAGACACAGAGTACTGTATCTCTATAGTACCAGTTCTATTAGAGCTCTCTCTCTAGACACAGAGTACTGTATCTCTATAGTACCAGTTCTATTTGAGCTCTCTCTCTAGACACAGAGTACTGTATCTCTATAGTACCAGTTCTATTTCAGCTCTCTCTCTAGACACAGAGTACTGTATCTCTATCGTACAAGTTCTATTAGAGCTCTCTCTCTATACACAGAGTACTGTATCTCTATAGTACCAGATCTATTAGAGCTCAGTCTCTCTCTAGACACAGAGTACTGTATCTCTATAGAACCAGTTCTATTAGAGCTCAGTCTCTCTCTAGACACAGAGTACTGTATCTCTATAGAACCAGTTCTATTAGAGCTCTCTCTCAAGACACAGAGTACTGTATCTCTATAGTACAAGTTCTATTAGAGCTTTCTCTCTAGACACAAAGTACTGTATCTCTATAGAACCAGTTCTATTAGAGCTCTCTCTCTAGACACAGAGTACTGTATCTCTATCGTACCAGTTCTATTAGAGCTCTCTCTCTAGACACAGAGTACTGTATCTCTATAGTACCAGATCTATTAGAGCTCAGTCTCTCTCTAGACACAGAGTACTGTATCTCTATAGTACCAGTTCTATTAGAGCTCTCTCTCTAGACACAGAGTACTGTATCTCTACAGTACCAGTTCTATTTGAGCTCTCTCTCTAGACACAAAGTACTGTATCTCTATAGAACCAGTTCTATTAGAGCTCTCTCTCTAGACACAGAGTACTGTATCTCTATAGTACCAGTTCTATTAGAGCTCTCTCTCTAGACACAGAGTACTGTATCTCTATCGTACCAGTTCTATTAGAGCTCTCTCTCTAGACACAGAGTACTGTATCTCTATAGAACCAGTTCTATTAGAGCTCTCTCTCTAGACACAGAGTACTGTATCTCTATCGTACCAGTTCTATTAGAGCTCTCTCTCTAGACACAGAGTACTGTATCTCAATAGTACCAGATCTATTAGAGCTCAGTCTCTCTCTAGACACAGAGTACTGTATCTCTATAGAACCAGTTCTATTAGAGCTCTCTCTCAAGACACAGAGTACTGTATCTCTATAGTACCAGTTCTATTAGAGCTCTCTCTCAAGACACAGAGTACTGTATCTCTATAGTACAAGTTCTATTAGAGCTTTCTCTCTAGACACAAAGTACTGTATCTCTATAGAACCAGTTCTATTAGAGCTCTCTCTCTAGACACAGAGTACTGTATCTCTATCGTACCAGTTCTATTAGAGCTCTCTCTCTAGACACAGAGTACTGTATCTCTATAGTACCAGATCTATTAGAGCTCAGTCTCTCTCTAGACACAGAGTACTGTATCTCTACAGTACCAGTTCTATTTGAGCTCTCTCTCTAGACACAAAGTACTGTATCTCTATAGTACCAGTTCTATTAGAGCTCTCTCTCTAGACACAGAGCACTGTATCTCTATAGAACCAGTTCTATTAGAGCTCTCTCTCACAGGCTGTATCTCTATAGTACCAGTTCTATTAGAGCTCGATACAGACACAGAGTACTGTATCTTGTCAAGTTCTATTAGAGCTCTCTCTCTAGACACAGAGTACTGGTCAAGACCAGTTCTAGAAAGTTTGCCCAAACAGAGTACTGTATCTCTATAGTTAGTTCTATTAGAGCTCTTTCTCTGACACAGGTACTGTATCTCTATAGTACCAGATCTATTAGAGCTCAGTCTCCCTCTAGACACCCCTACTGTATCTCTATAGTACCAGTTCTATTAGAGCTCTCTCTCTCCCAGAGTGCCATACCAGTTCCTTTGAGCTCTCCCAGACACAAAGTACTGTATCTCTATAGTACCAGTTCTATTAGAGCTCTCCCTCTAGACACAGAGTACTGTATCTCTATAGTACCAGATCTGTCCCTCCCTCTCTCCCACAGAGTACTGTATCTCTACAGTACCAGTTCTATTTGAGCTCTCTCTCTAGACACAAAGTACTGTATCTCTATAGTACCAGTTCTATTAGAGCTCTCTCTCTAGACACAGAGCACTGTATCTCTATAGAACCCGTGTGTGCCCACGACTTCTCACTGGCTCACTCTTATCATCAAGTCGATACAGACCCTGATAACTGAGATTTGTCAACTAAGAAATCTGGTCAGATGGAACCACACTGCATCTGGTCAAATACCAACCAGAAAGTTTGCCCAAAACAAGCCACAAATAGTTAGACTTTCCTTTTTCCTGCCGGTCATATACCTTCCTCTCCTACGCCGTCCACTCCCTCTCTCCCACGCCATCCCCTCCCTCTCTCCCACGCCGTCCCCTCCCTCTCTCCCATGCCATCCCCTCCCTCTCTCCCACGCTGTCCCCTCCCTCTTTCCCACGCTGTCCCCTCCCTCTCTCCCACGCTGTCCCCTCCCTCTCTCCCTCGCCGTCCCCTCCCTCTCTCCCTACTCTGTCCCCTCCCTCTCTCCCACACTGTCCCCTCCCTCTCTCCCACGCTGTCCCCTCCCTCTCTCCCACGCTGTCCCCCCCCTCTCCCACGCTGTCCCCTCCCTCTCTGCCACGCTGTCCCCTCCTTCTCTCCCACACCGTCCCCTCCCTCTCTCCCACGCTGTCTCCTCACTCTCTCCCACGCTGTCCCCTCCCTCTCTCCCACGCTGTCCCCTCCCTCTCTCCCACGCTGTCCCCCCTCCCCCACGCTCTCTCCCACGCTGTCTCCTCCCTCTCTCCCACGCTGTCCCCTCCCTCTCTCCCACGCTGACCCCTCCCTCTCTCCCACGCTGTCCCCTCCCTCTCTCCCACGCTGTCCCCTCCCCTCTCCCACGCTGTCTCCTCCCTCTCTCCCACGCTGCCTCCTCCCTCTCTCCCACGCTGTCCCCTCCCTCTCTCCCACACTGTCTCCTCCCTCTCTCCCACACTGTCCCCTCCCTCTCTCCCTTTAAGATTCATGCTCCCTTCATTACATGACCAGGTCAGTCAATTAACTCAATGTCAGTGGCTGTAAAGGACTTGTGGACATGGTTCCCCTGTGGGGTTTGTTTTCGCTCTGTCACACACACAGGGCTCTGCTCGCCCCCATCCCGCCCGCCCCCCCCTGCCCAGACCCACAGTCGTATTGACTGACGTGTGTTGCACTAAAGGTCAGCTTTCAGCCAGTACCAACTGTCCCCTCTGTTCCCCAGCTCTGAGTGGGCCTGGGTGGGATGAGGTGGGGAGGGGTGATGATGGGGGGATTTGGGTCACCCAGATGAACTAACAGAACTTGCTCTGGACACTTCAGATGGAGCCCGAGGGTCTGGCAGAGACCTGGTGGATGAGTGTGTCACTCACTGTCACAGCAGTGAGCTGATTCAAATAATCTCTGTCCCTGTTTCTGTCCCAAATGTCTGAACTAAAGTCTGGGTTAGGGCTGTTGCGCTGACCATATTACCGACGGCCATGAGTCATGGACGCAGTAGAATTCCATGTGACCGTTGAGTCACAGTCATGTCATGTCATGTCATTTGGACATGCGTTGGTCATATCCAACTCGCTAATGACCATCAGGTCCCTCAGGTCACCATCAGGTGCCTACAGTAGGGCTCTATTGTCCCTCTAACCACTCTGACATCATTGCAAGTGCAATTGTAAATCACATCAGACACTTAACATCAAAACAGTATAATGCTTTTAAAACTCACCTCCCTTTGATGAACAGCAGGTTGAAACTGAAGGTAAAATATGGTTATTGTGGATGTTTAAAAGACTAACACAACGAAATGGCCGGCACATTCTACGGTGATGATTTATTCAACACACCCATATTAGAGCTTATGCATATGTCTATATATGAGCCCCATTTCATTCTGTTCATTATTAATAGGCTGACACATTACCTTTAGCTACAGAATATCTCACCACTGTGAGTTTCCATCTCTCCTTACTTCCTTTCTCCAGTGCACAGAGTGGGGTGGAGTGGAATAGGTTTCAGTGTGAAAACATGTTACTATGTTCCCGAACAGATTTAACCTGGTTTCCCAAATGAAGCAGTGGATAGCTGCAGGAACAGGGTTGGAGAGCCCAGGGTATAGGGAGTACTGGGTAGCAGGAACAGGGTTGGAGAGCCCATGGTATAGGGAGTACTGGGTAGTAGGAACAGGGTTGGAGAGCCCAGGGTATAGGGAGTACTGGGTAGCAGGAACAGGGTTGGAGAGCCCAGGGTTAGGGAGTACTGGGTAGCAGGAACAGGGTTGGAGAGCCCATGGCATAGGGAGTACTGGGTAGTAGGAACAGGGTTGGAGAGCCCAGGGCATAGGGAGTACTGGGTAGCAGGAACAGGGTTGGAGAGCCCAGGGTATAGGGAGTACTGGGTAGCAGGAACAGGGTTGGAGAGCCCAGGGCATAGGGAGTACTGGGTAGCAGGAACAGGGTTGGAGAGCCCATGGCATAGGGAGTACTGGGTAGCAGGAACAGGGTTGGAGAGCCCAGGGTTGGATAGGGAGTACTGGGTAGCAGGAACAGGGTTGGAGAGCCCAGGGCATAGGGAGTACTGGGTAGCAGGAACAGGGTTGGAGAGCCCAGGGCATAGGGAGTACTGGGTAGCAGGAACAGGGTTGGAGAGCCCAGGGCATAGGGAGTACTGGGTAGCAGGAACAGGGTTGGAGAGCCCATGGCATAGGGAGTACTGGGTAGCAGGAACAGGGTTGGAGAGCCCAGGGCATAGGGAGTACTGGGTAGCAGGAACAGGGTTGGAGAGCCCAGGGTATAGGGAGTACTGGGTAGCAGGAACAGGGTTGGAGAGCCCAGGGTATAGGGAGTACTGGGTAGCAGGAACAGCGTTGGAGAGCCCAGGGTATAGGGAGTACTGGGTAGCAGGAACAGGGTTGGAGAGCCCAGGGCATAGGGAGTACTGGGTAGCAGGAACAGGGTTGGAGAGCCCAGGGTATAGGGAGTACTGGGTAGCAGGAACAGGGTTGGAGAGCCCAGGGTATAGGGAGTACTGGGTAGCAGGAACAGGGTTGGAGAGCCCAGGGTATAGGGAGTACTGGGTAGCAGGAACAGGGTTGGAGAGCCCAGGGCATAGGGAGTACTGGGTAGCAGGAACAGGGTTGGAGAGCCCAGGGCATAGGGAGTACTGGGTAGCAGGAACAGGGTTGGAGAGCCCAGGGTATAGGGAGTACTGGGTAGCAGGAACAGGGTTGGAGAGCCCAGGGCAGGGAGTACTGGGTAGCAGGAACAGGGTTGGAGAGCCCAGGGCATAGGGAGTACTGGGTAGCAGGAACAGGGTTGGAGAGCCCAGGGCATAGGGAGTACTGGGTAGCAGGAACAGGGTTGGAGAGCCCAGGCTATAGGGAGTACTGGGTAGGGAACAGGGTTGGAGAGCCCAGGGCATAGGGAGTACTGGGTAGCAGGAACAGGGTTGGAGAGCCCATGGCATAGGGAGTACTGGGTAGCAGGAACAGGGTTGGAGAGCCCAGGGTATAGGGAGTACTGGGTAGCAGGAACAGGGTTGGAGAGCCCAGGGCATAGGGAGTACTGGGTAGCAGGAACAGGGTTGGAGAGCCCAGGGCATAGGGAGTACTGGGTAGCAGGAACAGGGTTGGAGAGCCCATGGCATAGGGAGTACTGGGTAGCAGGAACAGGGTTGGAGAGCCCAGGGCATAGGGAGTACTGGGTAGCAGGAACAGGGTTGGAGAGCCCAGGGTATAGGGAGTACTGGGTAGCAGGAACAGGGTTGGAGAGCCCAGGGTATAGGGAGTACTGGGTAGAGGAACAGGGGGTATGGAGAGCCCAGGGCATGGCTGGGTAGCAGGAACAGGGTTGGAGAGCCCAGGGCATAGGGAGTACTGGGTAGCAGGAACAGGGTTGGAGAGCCCAGGGCATAGGGAGTACTGGGTAGCAGGAACAGGGTTGGAGAGCCCAGGGTATAGGGAGTACTGGGTAGCAGGAACAGGGTTGGAGAGCCCAGGGCATAGGGAGTACTGGGTAGCAGGAACAGGGTTAGAGAGCCCAGGGTATAGGGAGTACTGGGTAGCAGGAAAGGGTTGGAGAGCCCAGGGCATAGGGAGTACTGGGTAGCAGGAACAGGGTTGGAGAGCCCAGGGCATAGGGAGTACTGGGTAGCAGGAACAGGGTTGGAGAGCCCAGGGTATAGGGAGTACTGGGTAGCAGGAACAGGGTTGGAGAGCCCAGGGTATAGGGAGTACTGGGTAGCAGGAACAGGGTTGGAGAGCCCAGGGTATAGGGAGTACTGGGTAGCAGGAACAGGGTTGGAGAGCCCAGGGCATAGGGAGTACTGGGTAGCAGGAACAGGGTTGGAGAGCCCAGGGTATAGGGAGTACTGGGTAGCAGGAACAGGGTTGGAGAGCCCAGGGCATATGGAGTGGCAGGAACAGGGTTGGAGAGCCCAGGGCATAGGGAGTACTGGGTAGCAGGAACAGGGTTGGAGAGCCCAGGGCATAGGGAGTACTGGGTAGCAGGAACAGGGTTGGAGAGCCCAGGGCATAGGGAGTACTGTGTAGCAGGAACAGGGTTGGAGAGCCCAGGGCATAGGGAGTACTGGGTAGCAGGAACAGGGTTGGAGAGCCCAGGGCATAGGGAGTACTGGGTAGCAGGAACAGGGTTGGAGAGCCCAGGGCATAGGGAGTACTGGGTAGCAGGAACAGGGTTGGAGAGCCCAGGGCATAGGGAGTACTGGGTAGCAGGAACAGGGTTGGAGAGCCCAGGGTATAGGGAGTACTGGGTAGCAGGAACAGGGTTGGAGAGCCCAGGGCATATGGAGTACTGGGTAGCAGGAACAGGGTTGGAGAGCCCAGGGCATAGGGAGTACTGGGTAGCAGGAAAAGGGTTGGAGAGCCCAGGGCATAGGGAGTACTGGGTAGCAGGAACAGGGTTGGAGAGCCCAGGGCATACTGAGTACTGGGTAGCAGGAACAGGGTTGGAGAGCCCAGGGCATAGGGAGTACTGGGTAGCAGGAACAGGGTTGGAGAGCCCAGGGCATAGGGAGTACTGGGTAGCAGGAACAGGGTTGGAGAGCCCAGGGCATAGGGAGTACTGGGTAGCAGGAACAGGGTTGGAGAGCCCATGGCATAGGGAGTACTGGGTAGCAGGAACAGGGTTGGAGAGCCCAGGGCATAGGGAGTACTGGGTAGCAGGAACAGGGTTGGAGAGCCCAGGGTATAGGGAGTACTGGGTAGCAGGAACAGGGTTGGAGAGCCCAGGGCATAGGGAGTACTGGGTAGCAGGAACAGGGTTGGAGAGCCCAGGGCATAGGGAGTACTGGGTAGCAGGAACAGGGTTGGAGAGCCCAGGGCATAGGGAGTACTGGGTAGCAGGAACAGGGTTGGAGAGCCCAGGGTTTAGGGAGTACTGGGTAGCAGGAACAGGGTTGGAGAGCCCAGGGTATAGGGAGTACTGGGTAGCAGGAACAGGGTTGGAGAGCCCAGGGTATAGGGAGTACTGGGTAGCAGGAACAGGGTTGGAGAGCCCAGGGCATAGGGAGTACTGGGTAGCAGGAACAGGGTTGGAGAGCCCAGGGTATAGGGAGTACTGGGTAGCAGGAACAGGGTTGGAGAGCCCAGGGCATAGGGAGTACTGGGTAGCAGGAACAGGGTTGGAGAGCCCAGGGCATAGGGAGTACTGGGTAGCAGGAACAGGGTTGGAGAGCCCATGGCATACTGGGTAGTTGGACTGGGTAGCAGGAACAGGGTTGGAGAACCCATGGCATAGGGAGTACTGGGTAGCAGGAACAGGGTTGGAGAGCCCATGGCATAGTACTGGGTAGCAGGAACAGGGTTGGAGAACCCATGGCATACAGAGTACTGGGTAGGGTAGGGAACAGGGTTGGAGAGCCCAGGGCATAGGGAGTACTGGGTAGCAGGAACAGGGTTGGAGAGCCCAGGACATAGGGAGTACTGGGTAGCAGGAACAGGGTTGGAGAGCCCATGGCATAGGGAGTACTGGGTAGCAGGAACAGGGTTGGAGAGCCCATGGCATAGGGAGTACTGGGTAGCAGGAACAGGGTTGGAGAGCCCAGGGCATAGGGAGTACTGGGTAGCAGGAACAGGGTTGGAGAGCCCAGGGCATAGGGAGTACTGGGTAGCAGGAACAGGGTTGGAGAGCCCATGGCATACTGAGTACTGGGTAGCAGGAACAGGGTTGGAGAGCCCAGGGCATAGGGAGTACTGGGTAGAAGGAACAGGGTTGGAGAGCCCAGGGCATAGGGAGTACTGGGTAGCAGGAACAGTGTTGGAGAGCCCAGGGCATACTGGGTAGCAGGAACAGGGTTGGAGAGCCCATGGCATAGGGAGTACTGGGTAGCAGGAACAGGGTTGGAGAGCCCATGGCATACTGAGTACTGGGTAGCAGGAACAGGGTTGGAGAGCCCATGGCATACTGAGTACTGGGTAGCAGGAACAGGGTTGGAGAGCCCATGGCATACAGAGTACTGGGTAGCAGGAACAGGGTTGGAGAGCCCATGGCATACTGGAGTACTGGGTAGCAGGAACAGGGTTGGAGAGCCCATGGCATAGGAGTACTGGGTAGCAGGAACAGGGTTGGAGAGCCCATGGCATAGGGAGTACTGGGTAGCAGGAACAGGGTTGGAGAGCCCATGGCATAGGGAGTACTGGGTAGCAGGAACAGGGTTGGAGAGCCCATGGCATACTGAGTACTGGGTAGCAGGAACAGGGTTGGAGAGCCCATGGCATAGGGAGTACTGGGTAGCAGGAACAGGGTTGGAGAGCCCATGGCATAGGGAGTACTGGGTAGCAGGAACAGGGTTGGAGAACCCATGGCATAGGGAGTATTGGGTAGCAGGAACAGGGTTGGAGAGCCCAGGGCATAGGGAGTACTGGGTAGCAGGAACAGGGTTGGAGAACCCATGGCATACAGAGCACTGGGTAGCAGGAACAGGGTTGGAGAACCCATGGCATACTGAGTACTGGGTAGCAGGAACAGGGTTGGAGAACCCATGGCATACTGAGTACTGGGTAGCAGGAACAGGGTTGGAGAACCCATGGCATACTGAGTACTGGGTAGCAGGAACAGGGTTGGAGAGCCCATGGCATACTGAGTACTGGGTAGCAGGAACAGGGTTGGAGAACCCATGGCATACTGAGTACTGGGTAGCAGGAACAGGGTTGGAGAACCCATGGCATACTGAGAACTGGGTAGCAGGAACAGGGTTGGAGAACCCATGGCATACTGAGTACTGGGTAGCAGGAACAGGGTTGGAGAACCCATGGCATACTGAGCTTGGGTGGAATATCCCCTGTCACACAGCGAGAGGCTGCATGCTCCTCAAACAGTCGATGGTGAGTGGAGTGAAATAACAAACCAGTGGAAAGGCTGACTCCATTCACTATTCCAGTATATACAGATGTCTTGTTTCCTCTGCCCCTGTTCCTGCCCATTCGGTAACGGGCCATTCTAAATCGAAACTCATTTGACATATGAGTAAAGACAAGATTAAAATGAGAGTAGTGAGAATATGATCACTTGATGAGAGAGCAGCGTGTGCGGCCCGAGGCTAGTTTTCTTTTGCAACATCCTCAAATCGTCAATAGCCTATAGTCACATCATGCAGCCCATAGATGTTTTGATTTCTAAGTCATTCTGAGGTTTGTCTCATTCACAACTAAAGTAGCCAAATAACTCTAAATCTAGTGTATAGGTTCTGTTTCAAAGGATCACGTTTACGCTCAACGTAGCCACTTCATATACACACTCACTCTGGAATGGGGAAAGGTTTGGTTATTATTTTATTCAGCTAAGTTCAATTATATTCTTCTTACTATAAAATAATGGCACGGGACTTAAATGAACAAGCCTCCAGCCTATGGCATGGAGCACAGCCAGATAACATACAGTAGACCAACTCATATTCTGTTCACATTCATATTTTCTTCATATCCTGTTTCTTTAAACCTGACTAAAATAAATAACGGATTTATTATGATGGTGTATATTAAATAGATGTATTATACTATTTAAATGTGAATGTTCCAAAGATACACATCAGTGGCTTGTACGCATGGAGGCCTGGAGATGCTAAATGTGTTTATGTTAATTAACGGTCAATTACCGTATGACAACAACCGGTTGACAAAATGTAATGAACGCCACAGCCCTAGCCTGGGTCCAGCCACACTGCTCTGCTCTCTTCCTAGAAGACCAGCAGCCATTTCCAGACCAGCGCTGTGTCTCAACGAGACATTTCCATTAGCTTCTGTATTACTAGCCCCAGAACCCCCCCCCTCTAAGAGAAGGAACACGTGGGAGCTACCAACACTTCTCCCCCAGTCCCTCACACCATCCCACAATGCATGGCTGCATTAACACACTTGGGTGGGTCTGTTGCTGGGCAGGGAGAGACGTGACATCCACATGAGGTCCGCGCTTTGGCCCAAACCATCTCCCCCTCCCTCGTTCCCTCTAGCCCAGCTCCCCAGCTTACCCTTGAAGGCGAGAGAGCAAGGCGAGGGGTGGTGCTGTGCTGAGGTGGGTGAAACCAGGGTGGTATGTGTTCCAGCGCTGACCTCCCACTTCATGAGATCGGCTTCGGTGACATTCGGATCAAGCGCTCGCTCCAGCTGCCTCCCCACCTCCCCCTGCCGCAGATCCAGCTATAATGCCAAGCGAGTCCGATCACTTTAGCATCAAAATAGCGAACGCCCTGCCTCCCCCTTTCTCCCCTCCTGCTCTTCACCCCTGCTCCCCCTCCAGGGACTGAGATTTGGATGATCGAGGTTCCCGTCATCCATCACATTCCCAGCAGCGCTGAGGACAGAAGCGACTGTCCATACAGAAAACAGGGAGAGGCACAAATAGGAAGAAGCTCCCAGACCCCCTCTAAAGGAGCTCCCCAAGCCACCGCTGACTTACACACAGTCCAGTACACAGACAAGACAGACACAGATCTAGAGGACACACCAACCATTCTGCAGGAACATTCTGGAATATGCATTCCCAGCTTGCAGTATGGAAGCCTTGTGGAAAGCTTGACAGAAGAATGGGCAATAATAACAATTTCCACACTAGTGGAACTGAGTTCAGCAACTTAATAAAGCAATCTCCTTGTTTCCTATTTGGTTGATTCTCAAAGAGAAAAGAGTTATAGCGGTCAACAGTGTGTTTATGAAACTGAGAGAATGAGAAGGGAAAGGGTTTCTGATACAGAACATTTTGTTATCGTTGGCAAGTCTCCATCCATATTGGACCCAAATGACTCCGAACTACAGTATGCTCCGAACTACAGTATGCTCCGAACTACAGTATGCTCCGAACTACAGTATGCTCTGAACTACAGTATGCTCCGAACTACAGTATGCTTCGAACTACAGTATGCTCCGAACTACAGTATGCTCCGAACTACAGTATGCTCCGAACTACACTATGCTCCTAACTACAGTATGCTCCTAACTACAGTATGCTCCGAACTACAGTATGCTCCGAACTACACTATGCTCCGAACTACACTATGCTCCTAACTACAGTATGCTCCAAACTACAGTATGCTCCGAACTACAGTATGCTCCTAACTACAGTATGCTCCTAACTACACTATGCTCCGAACTACAGTATGCCCCGAACTACACTATGCCCCTAACTACAGTATGCTCCTAACTACAGTATGCTCCGAACTACAGTATGCTCCGAACTACACTATGCTCCGAACTACAGTATGCTCCGAACTACAGTATGCTCCGAACTACACTATGCTCCGAACTACAGTATGCCCCGAACTACAGTATGCTCCGAACTACAGTATGCTCCGAACTACAGTATGCTTCGAACTACAGTATGCTCCGAACTACAGTATGCCCCGAACTACACTATGCTCCGAACTACAGTATGAACCGAACTACAGTATGCTCCGAACTACAGTATGCTCCTAACTACAGTATGCTCCGAACTACAGTATGCTCCTAACTACAGTATGCTCCGAACTACAGTATGCTCCTAACTACAGTATGAACCAGAACTACAGTATGCTCCGAACTAGTATGCAGTATGCTCGAACTACAGTATGCTCCAAACTACAGTATGCTCCTAACTACAGTATGCTCCTAACTACAGTATGCTCCAAACTACAAACTACAGTATGCTCCGAACTACAGTATGCTCCGAACTACAGTATGCTCCTAACTACACTATGCTCCTAACTACAGTATGCTCCTAACTACACTATGCTCCAAACTACAGTATGCTCCAGTACTACAGTATGCTCTGAACTACAGTATGCTCCGAACTACAGTATGCTCCGAACTACAGTATGCTCCGAACTACAGTATGCTTTGAACTACAGTATGCTCCTAACTACAGTATGCTCCGAACTACAGTATGCTCCTAACTACAGTATGAACCGAACTACAGTATGCTCCGAACTACAGTATGCTCCGAACTACACTATGCTCCTAACTACAGTATGCTCCGAACTACAGTATGCTCTGAACTACAGTATACTCCGAACTACACTCTGAGGTCCAGTTACAGGGCAGCCCAGCCAAAAGTGTTCACATTATTTTGCTGCTGTTGTTAACAGTTAAGTAAGCACCTCTAGGAACGACGGCAGTAATTCCAGCACAGAGAGGGAAGCATGCATAGGTCGGGAAGAAAATAGAAATCGATAAATAAATCATTTAAATTGGCTTCTTTCTTTAGGCCTGTCCAAAATGTGTGACCCCTCTACTGTTAGCTATTCGACATGGCTGGTTTGGATCCCAGTCCAGTCGTGAGCAAATGAGGATGAACAAAAAAGGACCCTGTAACAGATGACATTCCTATATATCACAAACTAAACTATATTTAGTTCCCCCTTTAACCACTGTCCTCAGAAACCAGTTGTTTTCATAGAGGCTAAATATGATTCCTTTTCCTTTATTGACTTCTCAACTCTCTTGGCCAGTACATCATCATTTTCTGGCACTATGGTACACATTTTCTTCCCGGCAACAGTATGTTTGTTCAGGGCTGAATAGTACATCTTAAACTAGCATGGTTAGGTTGACGGGAGGGCAATTGTAAAATGTGGGAGAGACCCACACTGATGCTATTCTCTCATCACTCTCGTCCTCCTCATGTTTATCACTGGTTAAAGTTAAGGGAGGTGGATGGCAGTCCACCACTGTGCAGTGTCAACAGAGAGAGCTGCTGTGACAGTCAGAACAGCCTTTCTTCCTTTTAATGTCTTTATCGGGGATGATGAGAGCTAGTCGAACTACACTGGGGGGAGAGCGGCTAGCACTGAGCACGGCTCAGATATCTGGGTTAACATGCACATATTCATTTATATTCATGGCATTTATTAGATTACCCATATATTTCTGAGGAGTACTCAGAGTGCCCCTGCTGTGATTAACATACTGTACTGCATTAAGCAACATGGGGCTGCAAGAATGAGAACTTGCTTATTCATGTTTAATGGAAGATAGAAGAAAAGGCTGTTTTTCAGATGCAGCCTTGGTACGGTGAACATCTGACTTCAGGGTTGGGGTCAAAGCCATACGGATTTGGAATATGTGGCAAAACATCTCTGTGAACTGCACTGGGATTTAATACTCGCATTCCATCTCAGATTCTTGCATTGAATGTGAGTTTAGCGAGGCATTCTGATCCCAACAGTCTTACAGTGATAATCATTCAAGTAAAAACATAATTCTGCCTCTCTGGGGTGTATGATGAGGTGTGAACCTATGGCTATCCCTCCCTCCCTCCTACGGTTTGAGCTGTAACAATGAGATAGCATTTCAGTGTGATGGTGCTCTGCAGGGATTATGGGCTCAGAGAGTTATTAAAGGCTTAGTGGCTGTGATTTCTCCTGGCCCACTATGGATGGCTGCAGTCTGTGCCAAGCGGAAGGTCCCTGGCGTTCTAGCTACATCAGCCCTGCCCAACCTGCTGGCACACGGCTCCCTTTCCTTGGGAAGGTGTTAAAGGCAGGTACAATGTCTCCCCATTCCTCTACTCCCTCTCCAACACCCATCAGTTCTGAGATATGATAATCGCACACATCCAAGATAATCACACACATGTACACATCCAAGATAATCACACACATGTACACATCCAAGATAATCACACACATGTACACATGCAAGATAATAACAACACATGTATACATGCAAGATAATCACACACATGTACACATGCAAACACAAATTATGTATTCATTCAGGTCAAGAGTCAGTGGATATGACCCTGTAGACATTGAAATGCCACACACATAACTTACCATTCACAACATAGCTTTAAATCAAACCCATCTTTACATCAGAAGTTGATTTATGTGTTTCCCATGAGACCAATGCAGAGATTTATGGATTTTGGCCTGAAACTGAGCTGCTTTCAATTAGCTGGCGGATTGCTCCACAATTAGTCTGACGATTCAGAACAATAGAGTGGAATTAATCAGGGAGGGGTTTAGGCCTTTGCCATTGTTCTCAATCTTCGCATGTTTACGTACTGTATAGAGCTACAGAACAGGGATTCAAATCTAGCCATGATGATGTTATACGGTTTGGACATTTCCCTTCATCCCTTTTTCATCCCCAAAAAGTCCAACTGATTCAGACGTATGGAATTTGTAAATCATTGCAGAACAGGGTGGAGGGAGGTGGCTGTATATGTTAGGCCTAAAGCCAGTATCTAGTGAGTACAATATGAATCCAAACATCCAATTAGCTCAGACTGTTAGCAGAGCTTATCCCAGAGGTGACAGGCCCCAGACCACACACTGAACATACCGAGATATTAAACTGGTCTTACTGGACACAAACAACTGTTAGGCCATTTTATTTTCTGGTGGGATCAGCATCCAGAAATGCTGTGATAGACACACATTTATTATTTGACTATTATAGACTGTGTCTGTGTGGTGGTTGTGTATGCAGGGGCCTGTAATCGGCAGCTTGGTGCTCTCGCGCCTCTGGCTCCTGACCCAGCAGGAAGCAGCCAGGGAGTGCACGGACTCCAGCCAGCCAATTAGAGAGCAGCGAGCATGGAGCATGCTGGGCCTAACAAGCTCTCTCTCCTCGACCTCCCTCACCTCTGTGGGACCCCGCTCGGGAAATACGAGGTGCTGGGAGCCACTGGAACGTCCCCCAGCACGCAGATCCCGCTGTGTGACCACAAGGTCTACAAACACATGCTGCCTGGAGTCCCATCACTTTTGACCGTTTTTACTCCCGACTCCTGCTCAAGCTCTGCCGAGCCTCTCTCTCACAAACAATACACACATACACATAACACACACCACAGGAGGCTGGTGGCACCTTAATAGGGGAGGACGGGCTGGTGGTAATGGATGGAGCGGAATACGTGGAATGGTATCAAACACACATGGTTTCCATGGTTTCCATGTGTTTGATGCCATGCCATTAGCTCCGTTCCAGACAGTATTATGAGCCGTCCTCCTCTCAGCAGCCTCCACTTATACACACACGCACACTCTCTGACACACGCACAGTGCACACACAGTGCGCACACAGTCAGGAGGTTGCTAGATGTGCGTGTTCAGTTCTCCTCAGTGGTTCCTTGCAGTTTACTCTGGCTCAGCTCTATGTCTTCTTTCCAAGTCCCGCAGAATAGTAAATGGGATCCAAATTAATTGGCAGGATTTACGAGGTAGTGAGATAATTCTGAGACTGGGTAATGAAGTCAGCTACGGACTGTGGTGAGAGCTAATAGGGCTTGGCTTAAGGCGTAATTATTGCTTGTTTAACCAAAGCGACATCAGAGTGGTCAATCAAAGACTAAGCACACACCTGGAGGCCACTCCCACTCCCACTCCCACTCAGAGTGGACTGTGAGAGTCAGTAAAGAGAGGGAGAGGGAGTGACCCAGACAGAGGTAGTGATATGGTTTTTGTATGTACTTGTATTCCTTAAGGATCCCCATTAGCTGTTGCCAAGGCAGCAGCTAATCTTCCTGGGGTCCAGCGAAATTAGGGCAGTTATACAATTTTAAAAACATTACAATACATTCACAGATTTCACCACACACTGTGTGCCCTCAGGCCCATACTCCACCACTACCACATATCTACCATACACAATCCATGTGTACGTGTGTGTATAGTGCGTATGTTATCGTGTGTGTGTGTGTGTATGCATGTGTCTGTGTCTATGTTTGTGTTGCTTTACAGTCCCCACTCTTCCATAAGGTGTATTTCTACCTGTTTTTTAAAATCTGATTCTACTGCTGCATCAGTTACTTGATGTGGAATAGAGTTCCATGTAGTCGTGGCTCTATGTAGTACTGTGCATCTCCCATAGTCTGTTCTGGACTTGGGGACTGTGAAGAGACCTCTGGTGGCATCTCTTGTGGGGTATGCATGGGTGTCTGAGCTGTGTGCCACTAGTTCAAACAGACAGCTTGGTGCATTCAATATGTCAATACTGCTCAAATACAAGTAGTGATTAAGTCAATCTCTCCTCCACTTTGAGCCAGGAGAGACTGACATCCATATTATTCATGTTAGCTTTTTGTGTACATCCAAGGGCCAGCCGTGTTGCCCTGATCTGAGCCAATTGCAATTGTCCTTGTGGCCACACGACTGAACATTAGTCCAGCGACACAACTAGAGCCTGTAAGACCTGCCTTGTTGATAGCGCTGTTGAGAAGGTTGAGCAGCGCTTTATTATGGACAGACTTCTCCCCATCTTAGCTACTGTTGAATCAATATGTTTGGACCATGACAGTTTACAATCCAGGGTTACTCCAAGCAGTTTAGTCACCTCAACTTCTCAAGCTCAATTTCCACATTATTTACGACAAGATTTAGTTGAGGTTTAGGGCTTAGTTAATGATCATTTTGTTTTGTTTGAAATGCACCATAATCCCAACACCACACCCATACTACCCACTCTAATCAAATAAAAAAAGGAGAGCCAGCAATCCTATACTCCAACACTTCAACCCCTCTTCTCCTTCTCCTTCTCCTTCCTCGTCCTCGTCCTTCTCTATGTCCTGTCATTTGGTCTCTCCAAAAACGGGACATATGTGAGTTCAGTGCTGGCAATCAGGAGGCTGAGTTCATCAGGAAGAAATTAGCCAGCCGCTCGGCAGGGCTCTCTCCCATTGGCTAGTCACACGGCCCGCTCCGTTTGAGGGCACCCCAGACATTCCTGCGGATAATCTTTTCCATTCCTCCGCTCAGCTCCGCGAGGACAGACCAAATCACTGCACAAGGCCCGCATTGTGAGGGCCTTTCAAAAAGCCCTGTTTTAAAGCTCTCTTGCAGTCTCACTTCACATAACACATTGCCCAAAACCCTTTTTTTCCTCTCAGCTTTTTTTGGGGGTCTCTTTAAAAATAAATAACAAAATTATTGCTTTTAAAATTATCTCTGGAAAAGAAAAAAGCCCTGAATACTGTTTCTCACGGTCTCTTTCCAGTAAGGGTTTGTTTTTGAAAACTCAAAACAATGTGAAACCCCTGAAACCAGAGCGTGGCCACATCACTGTGCTGCCGGGAGTTCAGGACATCATCGCTGGAGTCGACTCCCCGGGCGAGGCCAACCAACCTTCCCAGAATCCTCTGCTACGTCTTCACTCAGCCCCCCTTGTCCTCCACAGCAGCTTGTCATTGTGGCTATGGCCGGGAGGCCGAGGGACAGGATTAGAGGACAATCACACCGATGTGCGGACGGGCTAGGATGGGTGTGTGTGCTGGATGTGGTGATGAGAGATTTACAGCAACACATTCCATAATTAGATCCATGATTATGACTCTGGGTATAAAGGACCGACTCTAGCTAGGCTGTACATACTACTGATCCTCTCTGTGACTAAAACCACAATGCTCTCTCTCTCTCTCTCTCTCTCTCTCTCTCTCTCTCTCTGCTCTCAGCAGCTAGGCCAGGGAACACCACTGAACTTGCAAAATAGCGAAACACTTAAAAGATAAGAAAACACAATCTGACCGTCTCGCACATTCCCGTCACGTCACTTGTCAGTAACGTTCCGTCAATTTCTTTTCGTAACTGAGCAAATGTTAGGTCTGCTGAGGCTGTATCTGCTTTCAGTTGTAGTTTTAACAGTGGCAAAGTAGGCTACTGTGCCTAATTCATAATAACGTAGGCCTACCAGAGTGGTCAACCATAAAAAACAATGGAGAAAATGCATCCCATAACTTATTAACATTGAAATATGTTGTGTTGTTTGCTGCTCCACTTTTCAAAATAAAATGTATTATTATTCCCATACCCTTATTACAGAGAATCAGACAAATGAAGTTACCCGTAGCTTATTCAAGCCAGTATCAAAATACAACACTGCCCCTTTAAGACAACAAAAGCTCTTAACCTGACTGGCTTTTCATCATGTCTAGAAATGTACACATGTTGTGCTCTTGTAGGAAACAACCACTCCCCCATTGCTGACTACAAATGATCTAGAACTGGGCTAACAACTCTTTAACTAGCAAAGGATATGAACAAAATGTGCACACGTGGCTACATGCAGCTCTCGCTTTGATCTCAAAACAAGCGCATCTACTTACGACCACTCATGCTGCAAACAGTCCAGTTAAAAGTAAACGGCACAGATCCATATGGCAATGGTCTATTTGCATATAGGCCTACGGCAGCTCTGATTGGTGATGCCGCACCGGTCTGTGTCATGCGCGTCAATGGAATAGAATCCTTCTCTGATGCTTTCCTCCTACAACATCTCGTGCATAGTTGGTTTTGTTTCGGTATGCGACATTGAAAGTGGCTAAAATTGACTTGATTCCATCACAATTGCCACAGTAATGGACACGTTGATAGTGTTAACTAACGGGGAAAACTCGAGAGAGTTGAGTGAAGTTCTATCTCCTTTGTCCTGGGAGAGCTGCCCGGCAGCGCGCAGTTCAGAGGGAGCATTACTAAATCAACCCAGGCAAAGATAACTATTTCATGTGGTCGTGGCTTGAAATAAGGAAAAAGTTCAAGTAGAAACATTGACCTTTGACACAGTTCTATACAGTAACCATTTATAGAGTTGGTGTGCAAGAAAAATATTGAATTGCACAGGAAACGTGCCCACCATCACTGGGTTCTGACAGTTCAAAATGTACCCATCAATCACACCAGCCCTGCAACACACAACCATGAGGGAGAACAAACTAACTGTGTATCCACCTCACAGATCGTGCTGAGACGTGTCCGTGAAAAAAGTAAGTGTGGGGGAGAGAGAGAGACAGAGAGCGTAGTGGGTTCTTGTTCTGCCTGGCTAAAGCTTTTCTACAGTCCCTTTTGTTCAATATTGTTCTATTGTCAGACCCTTTGAATACACACGGCCCCCTTCATTCACATGTTCTGCATTGCCAGTTGCAAGTGTAAGGTGGTCTAGGTCAGGGGTTCCCAAACCTTTTCAATCAGGCCCCCCTTTCAGCATGTTCAAGGACTGTCTATGACAAACTATGGTACTGATACTCCCTGTATATTGCTCCACATTGATCTGGTATTGGTACTCCCTGTATATATCTCCACATTGATCTGGTACTGGTACTCCCTGTATATATCTCCACATTGATCTGGTACTGGTACTTCCTGTATATATCTCCACATTGATCTGGTACTGGTACTCCCTGTATATTGCTCCACATTGATCTGGTACTGGTACTCCCTGTATATATCTCCACATTGATCTGGTACTGGTACTTCCTGTATATATCTCCACATTGATCTGGTACTGGTACTTCCTGTATATATCTCCACATTGGTCTGGTACTGGTACTCCCTGTATATAGCTCCACATTGATCTGGTACTGGTACTCCCTGTATATAGCTCCACATTGATCTGGTACTGGTACTCCCTGTATATAGCTCCATATTGGTCTGGTACTGGTACTCCCTGTATAGAGCTCCACATTGATCTGGTACTGGTACTCCCTGTATATAGCTCCACATTGGTCTGGTACTGGTACTTCCTGTATATAGCTCCACATTGATCTGGTATTGGTACTCCCTGTATATAGCTCCACATTGGTCTGGTACTGGTACTTCCTGTATATAGCTCCACATTGATCTGGTACTGGTACTCCCTGTATATAGCAACACATTGGTCTGGTACTGGTACTCCCTGTATATAGCTCCACATTGATCTGGTACTGGTACTTCCTGTATATAGCTCCACATTGATCTGGTACTGGTACTTCCTGTATATAGCTCCACATTGATCTGGTACTGGTACTTCCTGTATATAGCTCCACATTGATCTGGTACTGGTACTTCCTGTATATAGCTCCACATTGATCTGGTACTGGTACTCCCTGTATATAGCTCCACATTGATCTGGTACTGGTACTTCCTGTATATAGCTCCACATTGATCTGGTACTGGTACTTCCTGTATATAGCTCCACATTGATCTGGTACTGGTACTTCCTGTATATAGCTCCACATTGATCTGGTACTGGTACTCCCTGTATATAGCTCCACATTGATCTGGTACTGGTACTTCCTGTATATAGCTCCACATTGATCTGGTACTGGTACTTCCTGTATATAGCTCCACATTGATCTGGTACTGGTACTTCCTGTATATAGCTCCATTCTTGTGTATTTTATTTTTCTTGTCTTACTATTTTTTAAACTCTGCATTGTTGAGAAGGGCTGATAAACAAGCATTTCACGGTAAAGTCTACACCAGTTGTATTCGGCGCATGTGAGAAATTCGATTTTCAAAACAACCTTTCTAAGTTGTGAAGCTAAAACAGGGCTTTGTCTGTAAAGTTCCACATAGAACAAAATCACACTAATGTACCACTCTCCTCTCCTGTAAATTCATCCAAGGTGCCACTGTTTGGGTGTCGTCTCGTCGCCTTTGTCCGAGGCATGTTCCCCTCACATGACATGGGTGTTAAGTTACAACAAGCACTCAGAGACAAATCTTCCTCTCCGAGCCAATGAAGCCACCAGCATGGCATGCCCACGTACAGCAACAACACAGCAACAGCACAGTACAGTCCCTCAATCCCCACATACCAGAGGGTCAGGTTCAGAATGCACTGCTACGCTGACCTCACCTGACCCGGCTGCCCTAGCAGAGAAAGCGGAGGTGATGAGAGCAGAGGCCTGTCTCATAGCACCACTGTTAACATGTCCATCACCGGGCCTCCACGTGCAAAGAATACATGAATCATCAGGCTGACTGACTGACTGGCTGAACCCTGCATGGAAACAACATTTCTGGCTCTGACAGCTCTACACCTCAGGGTGGGTGTGTGCGTGTAGCTATGGAACGGAACAAGCAACATCTTGCATTGTGGATATACTGCTTTGGCATGGCATGTTCAGACATTCAAATTTGCTACACTAAATGCTCCTACTACCAGGAATTGTATGTTTATCTCACCAAATAAAACAATTTATACAGTATGTAAAATGTACTGTATAATACACTGTAACTATATACTATTTCTATCCATTGGCAAATCTTAGCTCATACTTATTTGATACAGGTGTCTTCCCAGGTGCGGAGTCTGCCATGACGGGGAAGATGGCGAGGGGATGTGGAGATGGCGTTGAGTGTTACCTGTAGATATCCGGGGGTGGTGGAGGTGACACATGCCGGTGAAACAGGAGCAGGCCTCCCCCGAGCGTCCTCGCTGAGGGGGCGGAGCCAGCGAGCACTGGGGCTTTAGGAACCCTGCAGAGGGAGGGAGAGGGAAGGAGAGAGGGAGTCTGTTAGAACAGCCAGACAGGATGATGACGATGCATTGTTTTGACATTAACAGAGAGAAAGCTGAGATGAGGGTTGCTGGTACTGAACATGGTGAAGGGTGCTGCCTGGATAGGCCTGTCGATACAGATTACAAGTTGCCCTTTATGGTAACAGAGAGGGGATGAGGGAAGATTTTAAGGATCTCTGCTGTACCCGTCATCTCTGACCGGCCTCCCTCCCACCAGCAGGTTGCACATCCATCTACCCTGTCACATGGAGACCCAGCAACCTCTCACATTTAGAGCACTGTGTCTCTGTGACCCTCTAACCCAGAAGATGAGGATAGCTCAGAGCTCCATGTCAGCTTCATAGCCATGCCCAGGGTCAGGTGACCAGGAGCGGCAACAGCCCGCGTGAGGCTGTGTAGGAGGCTAGGCAGGGGTGGAGAGGCATGGAGCTGGGGCTAGGAAATCTGTGTGGGCAAAATGCCAAATGGCAGGGATGCCTGGAGGGTCTGGGGTGGGGGCATCTTGCTGTCTGTCTCCAAGGTCACCAGGGTCAGACTCAATAGGGAAGTCATTATCTCGGACAATGGGTGACTGAATGTTGTGTACCCCCGCTAGTCCGGCCATTCCCATTTCATTCCACACCATCCTGTATATGTCTACACATGACATGATGAGTTGAACAGAAAAAGAAGTAGGTAGGCGAGACAGAAAACCCCGTAGAGTTAGTATATTGACAACAGTGTCAAAACAACCAATATCAACTGAAAGCCCCATCACAGTCAGTACATCAACCAGAGCTCCGTTTCTGACCTTTGAAATCCACTTTGACCCAATGAATAGCATCAGAAAAGGCATGTATTTCTGTGACTGACATGGCAGGCTTGGCAGCCTCTAGAGAAAAAAGTCAGTCAGTGGAGGATTTACCAAGCCTATATCGACTGGAAGGAGTTCATGAGAATCTCATTGGCATCATCAGAGCTCCTCAAATCCTGACTTTATTATTTTCTTCATGAGGACCATTAGATTTCCAGCAGATATTAAGAGCGTTGGTCAGAGAAGCCCCCCCCTGCTCTGCTCTGCTCTGTTCTGTCTGTTCTGTTCTGTTCTGTCTGTTCCGAGCCCAATATAGCTCCTTTATTTGGTCCATGAAAAACATGTCACTCCAGATGAACTCATCCAATGACATTTAAAACAGGCACAGTGATATTGAATTAGTTCCCCATGATAAGCCATCTGGGATGTTGACGCTTTGGTCAGGAGTGTGTGTGTAGTGTGTGTGAGTGCGCTTGCATGTGTGCGGGTTGCTGCATGCATGTGTGTGTGTGTGTGTGTGTGTGTGTGTGTGTGTGTGTGTGTGTGTGTGTGTGTGTGTGTGTGTGTGTGTGTGTGTGTGTGTGTGTGCATTACTGCGTGCATGCATGCTTGTGTATGTTCTAAGGAGAGGGGTGGGCTGTGCCTGTCAAGCACATTCCTCAGCCATTTGATTAGAATAATAGAATAATCCAAATGCCAGCGATGCACATGGAGCACCAAGCCCAGACCTGTATGAACAAACGCAGACAAGCTGAGATCCTCTTAAACAGGCTCAATTAGAGGCATGGCCGATTAATTAGGGCCAAATTCAAGTTTTCATAACAATCGGTAATCTGCCTTTTTGGACGCCGATTATGGCCGATTACATTGCAATTCCCGAAGAGACTGCGTGGCAGGCTGAGTGTAGCATCAAAAGGACCTTGTGGCTGCAAGGAGCCAAGGTAAGTTTCTAGCTAGCATTAAACGTATCTTATAAAAAACAATCTTCACATAATCACTAGTTAACTACACATGGTTGATGATATTACTAGGTTAACTAGCTTGTTCTGTGTTGCATAACAAGTGTTTATCATCGAATCACAGCCTATTTCAACTTGATGATTTAACAAAAGCGCATTCGTGAAAAAACCCCACAATTGTTGCTATAATGTAGCTAACCATAAACATCAATGCCTTTCTTTAAAATCAATACACAAGTATATATTTTTAAACCTGCATATGTAGTTAATAGAAATTAATGTTAACAGGCAATATTAACTATGGAAATTGTGTCACTTCTCTTGCGTTCCGTGCAAGCACAGTCAGGGTATATGCAGCAGTTTGGGCCGTCTGGCTCGTTGCAAACTGTTGAAAGGCCATTTATTCCTAACAAAGACCGTAATTCATTTGCCAGAATTTTACATAATTATGACATAACATTGAAGGTTGTGCAATGTAACAGTAATATTTAGACTTATGGATGCCACCCGTTTGATAAAATATGGAACGGTTCCGTATTTCACTGAAAGAATAAACGTTTTGTTTTCGAAATGAGAGTTTCCGGATTTGACCATATTAATGACCAAAGCCTCGTATTTCTGTATGTTTATTATATTAGAATTAAGTCTATGATTTGATATTTGATAGAGCTGTCTGACTGAGTGGTGGTAGGCAGCAGCAGGCTCGTAAGCATTCATTTAAACAGCAGCTCTTAGAAATGCTGGGATGCACAGCGCTGTTTATGACTTCAAGCCTATCAACTCCCGAGATTACGCTGGCAATACTAAAGTGCCTATAAGAACATCCAATAGTCAAAGGTATATGAAATACAAATGGCATATAGAGAAATAGTCATATAATTCCTATAATAACTACAACCTAAAACTTCTTACCTGGGAATACTGAAGACTCATGTTAAAAGGAACCACCAGCTTTCATATGTTCTCATGTTCTGAGCAAGGAACTTAAACGTTAGCTTTTTTACATGGCACATATTGCACTTTTACTTTCTTTTCCAACACTATATTTTTGCATTATAAGTTAAAATAAGTGTTCATTGTTCATTCAGTATTGTTGTAATTGTCATTTATTACAAATATATATATATAAAAATCGCCGATTAATCGGCAGCGGCTTTTTTGGTCCCCCAATAATCGGTAACGGTATCGGCGTTGAAGAATAAGAATCGGTCGACCTCTAGTCTCAATTAAATAAAACAGACATGAAGACTGCTCACTTACTACTCACTTAGAAGCAGAATTTTTTTTGAAGAATAAACATGTTTGAAAGGAGAATAAGTTGATATGTCACCCTGTTTGTCTGATACTTCACTGTTGTCACATTGTAAAGGTATTAGCAAGAAGTATAACAAACTTTTTCGCCCACATTAAAATGAAGTTCGGGACACATAACGGGTTGTTTGGGACACATAATCTGTATAAATGTATACATTTTATTGCTCAGTAAAATGGTTCTGCAAGTAAACTAAGACCACACATAGATGGTCCATCAAATCTACCCCACCACACTTTCCCTGTCTCCTCTGAGAGCACAGCAGCAGCAAAATCCTGGTTGGACAATGACACATGCCATAGGGCTCCGAGCCATGTCACTGAACATTACCAAGTTAGCATATGAGCTAAGGCTCCCAGTCAAGTTCGACTTTTCCAAAATCAGGTGTAAACCAAGTAGACAGGGGCCAAAAACAACACTCCGCTAGCCATCCACTGGAATAATCTTCCCACGGGACACAGTAAAGCTACAGTATGTCATTCAAATGCTGGGAATGTTACCTAAAGCTGGAACCGTGGGAGACAGAGGAGTGTGAAGAGAATCAGATAATACGTGAGGGGGAACATTGTTCCTTGTAGTTTCATTGAGCAAATGAGATGTTCCTCTGATAGAAACAGAACACAAATTAATTCAGTGTCATTTTCACCGTCAGGTCAAAAGTAGAGGCGACAAGACCCTTCCTAATCAACTCTTGCATTGACCTGATATGTGACCCTGCACATTACTTTCATTGTTTTTGAGAAACAGCATAGAGCTGATATTAATATGCCATTTCAGACGTTCAGGGAGTGTCACATCGACTAGATGCATTTATTTTTCTTGATGACTACAAAAACATTTGGGGGTTGTTTTTCCTGCTATCCACCCTTCTGGATTGGTTTTAATAAAGAAGCTTCATTTCTCCTCCTCTTGAAGCAGACGAAGTGAATGATGAAAATGTAGCAGTAGAAGCCTGTGTGTACAGGTCCTCCTGTTGAGAGCTCTAACGCAAGTGATCTGTCATCTAGTGATCTGTCAGTAAAGGCATCTATCATACTGCTGCTCCGCCATGTCTCCTTGGCTCATGCAGTGCACCCTTGATTACAGGAATGTTTCACTTTTTTTCCTTTGATTTCCAACTGGAGCGAGGGATGAGAACAGGAGGAGAGAAAAGGAGAGGGATCTCGTTGGGTTTAATAACTGTGCGAGGATCCAATCTTTAGGGGACAAGCTCAAACATCCCCCACAAACAGTCAATCAGCATTATCATGAATGGCGGTCAGGGATAGGAACAGTGTAAACACACGGGGGGGTTTCTCATTAAACATTGAGTGCTGTAATGAAAAGACAGCCTTTGCAACACGGTGCTAATGAAAGCAAGTCTTTAGATACGACTACGCGAATGAAAAAGAGCCATGATGATAGAGCACTTAACGGGACAAAGGCATAATGACAATGTGCTAATGAAACAAAGGTATGGAGATTTGCATTCGTAATAAAGGGTAGGACGCAAATAAAACGTTTTGTTCTCGCAACAGTCTCATAGAAACGCCAAACACTGAGGAAACACTTGTAAACTGCGGGTTAGCAACGCATATCCATCTCTATGCGTCATGTCCACTGGTTGCCTACTGGAGAATTACAGTAAAATCATTTAGGCTATTTATGAGACTTAAAGTAGGCACTCCAGTCTCCTTTTCACCTTATTTAACATCTGATTTACTTAACAAAAAGCATATCTCAATAGGTGGTCCAGGTAAGTCTTTCATTCTCTATTGCTCCTCTATTGTTCCTCAAGCAAGGGAGGAGGCTGATGACAGATTCCCATCAGACCGACTCATTGACTGCCCTACGCCTTTAAGTTTGCAGTTGTGTCTAAAAAACACAATTGAGTATTTTTACTCTATTTATGGGATATAACTTTTCAACAGTCAACGTTTTTTTTTTAATCACTGGGGTGGGGGTCTTGCAGTCCTTGTTTAGTCCTCTTAAAGAATGGCCACTGTCGTTGTTTGGCGTTACCAGGGCAATCAAGCCCAAGGTCAAAGTTCATCGGGCCCTTCATGGATCAGGGACGTAATAAAAGCATCTTTCCCACACAGAGAGAAGTGCAGCTCTCCAAGCCCTCAAGGATATGGCCTCGATGGTGTACACAGAGAAGGACCTAGCAGCAAGGATATCAATTGCCAGGGCAACCATCGTAAACGCCATTCCCCTTCAGCCATCTTCAGACGGATGGTCGGCCTCCTCTCTGGAATTAAAGAGCCTCCTCCGCATCCTTCCATTCTTTCCCTTCCTGCACCAGAGAGACTTGTGCATTGGAGTGCGTGGACGTTGAGTGTTTTACCCATGTGCCCTTGAGATAGGCTATTGTGTTGTCTTATTCTCTAGTTCTTATTCATTAATGACATATGGTTGCGCATAAATATAAGTGTGGACTTGAAGAGTTTTACCCATGTGAAACACTAATGTAAAACGAATGTAAAACACTTCCAAAAAGGTTGTGAAAGGAACTATAATTGAAAGGCCTCATCCTTGCCCGACTTCAGTCCAGCACGGTGCAGTGTGGCACACTGTGCTGTTCTGTGATTAGAGCAGAGCGGAGGTTCATCACTGTTACACTCCATGAACCTCAGGTGTTTGCTTTTCACTTCGAGGAAAAATCCAAGGCAGCAGTCTTTCATTATGCAAAATGACTGACAGTTACTCTGCTGCACTGTACGACACTCTCTCCCTTGACTGGACCTTCATCAAAGCAGATCAGCTATCAAAGCAGAGCACACACTGTAAAGAGGAGAAGAGCCCAAAGACACACAGACAGACAGACTGACAGACAGACAGAGCCCGTCAGCTCTCACTCTCCTGTCTCTGGATATCAAATGCTCATCACTACCCTGGACACGATTTCCCAAAAGCATCTTAAGGCGAAGTTCATCGTTAGAAGATTCTTGGCAGCATCATTAAATCTCCGAGCTGTTTGCCAAAACCATTGTTGTTAACGTTGCACTTGAAAACATTTGTAATCTAAAGCCTACCACAGACCACTCTGTAGAACAGCTAACACGTCACTTTATACAAAGAAGATCTCTCTGCTAAACATAGAATCACATAGTTTATGCGTCTCTTTTTGACCGCCAATTACTTCAGAACAAAGCTGACTACACATACAAAGTTACCAATGTCTTTGCAATTGATACAAACATTTGTAGTGTAAAAATATGCTTCAAATGAAAACAGAGATGACTGCATTAAAATATAAATACAAGGCCTATTTCATGTTCAATAAATTGAGGCTACTGTCTGAAATTTGTCTCAACATATTTCATGATGTGTGCCTACAATGTGCCCAATGATGTGCCAAATCAGTGATTTTGTGCATTTTTATTCGATAAACATTGGAATAAACCGCCTCAATATTTGCAGCCGTAGGTGGTAATATTTCTCTAGGAGCTGATCCGTCGTCAGTTTTGTGAAATAATTATAATGCTACGTTAAGATTTGAATTGAGAGAGTTGCTGCCTTTCTTTCGATCCTATCCGTAGCGACAAATGCTCAAACGATGCACTTAGCGACTTCTCTCTACATGGTGTTTTGGGAAAAACGTTACATCTTCGGCTGTTGCAGGAAAGATGCATTGTTAAAACACTCATAAGCATTAGTTCCATCGCAATCAGGAAACCGGGTATTAGTCCTTTCTGAGGGAGAGCGTCTCTCTCGTCTTCAGAGGCTGATCATCAGCATGGAAAGCATCCAACCTTTCCCCGACGACATATCTGCTCCATCAGCAAACTGTCTTTTCACTCTGCAGCTTTTCTTCCTTTGAAGAAAACCACACTAAACATGCTTTTCAGCTCCTCTTTATCTCAATAAAAACAAGGGCTGTGCAGATCTATCATGACCATGAAGTAGACGTGGGAAGGAGACGAGGAAGTGCGCATGAAGCTCATTAGAAAGGCAATTTTTTGGTGTTCTAGGCACAAACCCTGTGAGAAAACATCATCCTTGCAGTTGTCTTTTATGTGTCTCTCTGTCTCCCACCTCTCCCTCCTCACACAACAGGACCCCCCACAGGTGTGGAAACACTAGCCTGCTCTGAAATTCCACCCCAAGCTGGACCCCCCACTGAGACTACCGGGGTCCCTGACCAGCCAATCACAGCAGAGGACAGGTCACACGGAGTAGGTCAAGAGAGCCTGGTCCCAGTCGGCTAGCTCACCCCACGGGGTGCCTCCTGGGGTATAGAGTTACAAGGCCCAGTAGGACCGTAACTGTTTCATATGGCATTCCATGTCAAACCAAGGAGTCATCATGGATGCACCCACAAAACTATACCACTATACCTAACTAGG
Source organism: Oncorhynchus tshawytscha (assembly GCF_018296145.1). Classification (NCBI taxonomy): domain Eukaryota; kingdom Metazoa; phylum Chordata; class Actinopteri; order Salmoniformes; family Salmonidae; genus Oncorhynchus; species Oncorhynchus tshawytscha. The sequence goes on along the minus strand of NC_056461.1, from coordinate 26,454,716 downwards.
TCAATCCAAAGGGTTCCTAACAAGGCTTGTCCTGGAGTAGCTTGGGGGTGATCTGGCTCCACCAGTTGCACTGCCTTGGATGAATTAACCGGACTAGACTGACTTCTATGGTTAACAAGAGTCACCTGAGGGCTTTTGTTTTGCCTGAAAGCAGGGCCAGGGTGGCCAGGCCAGCCAGCCGGACTTATGAAGAAACAGATGCCTATGAAGACCTTGGCTGGAAGACATAATGCTGACCCAACCTAACCCAACACAAAACAACTGAACTATTCTTAGGTTTGTAAGTGTGGGTAGAAAGAACATAAACTTACAGAAAATTGTGAAAGAAACACATTTTTAGACTCCGTCTCCGAAGAGTCAAAACACCAAGCGCTGCAGAGGCCTGTGGAATTGGCCATAAAATGTTAACTGGACAGTTTTATTGAATGACTTATTAAGCAACTGTGTTTTGCAAGACCTTAACTCAGAGGCTTTTGAAAGGAACAAGAGCACCTTTCTGTAACGGCTCTTTTAGGTGACTGCCGTTCCTTTTTCTCTCTCAAATTGAGTCTGTACTTTCCCACCGACGCAGCGTAATGAAAGTGGCACCGGTGTGGCATTTGAAACCACAAGGCAACTGTAGTGAGGAGTTGACAGTGATGACCTTTCCTGCATAGGTGATTTTCAATTATGAATGCAGCATGGCTATCTACTAAAGAGAAAAATGTATCTTGAAAAATAATTTGGCAAAATGCCTAAACAACTTTGCCAGTGACTGAAAAGCAGGCATTAGGTTTCCTGGTTTATTGTTCAGGAAATGTCTAGGCAACCTTGAAATACAAACTTATACTATGGAATGCTCACTAGTAAAATATCAATTCCATGGTTACTATTAAAATACTACATGTGTTGTATATAAGAAAGTATACAGTAATACAATAACTATCATATTATTGTCAGAGAGAAAAAAGCGGACAACAACTCTCTGACCCTGGTCTCAGCAGAACTGTCACTCTACAACAGAAACAAGCGGCACAGCGGCTTGGTTTGTGTGGCCTTCAGTTGAACATCTGTAAACATTCATGAAACACTGATGCTGTCCCACTGCGATTGTTGACATTGGGGCCTGGTATGACTGAGGGAAATCTAAATGTGTAGCTAATGTTGATGAACAGCTGGATGTTCTGTCTATAGACAGGCAGATTGTCACAGCACTGAGCAGTACATTACACAGTGCTGTATGAGCTAAGTCTACATGATGCTAATGTGATCGTTTCTGATGATAATTCAAGGCTATATGTCTCACTCATTGTGAAGCGGTGAACCCAAAGGAGGATCAGAAGGGCAGCGGGGTGGAGGGGGAGGGGGAGAGAAGAGAGAGACTTTGGTAACGAGGTTAGAGAAGAGACGAGGAGAAGAGAAGGGGGTTGGGGGGTTCAAAGCCTGCTGGTGCGCGTCAGACCTTCCTCCAGGGAAATGGGGGAACAAGGGCATTCAGACGACGAGCTCTTTGGGCAAATGGCATAATCAAATTTGGGATAGAAGAGTTGTGAAGGGAAAAAAGGCTCCTTTGACAGGAGCGGAGACAAGCAAGCATTTAAAATCCAGTATCTCTCTCTGGATCTTTACAGTAACTATTCACATGACTAATGTCTATCCATGCCAACAGCTCTTGGCAAAGTACACACTGGCCCATTCTACCCAATCAAACAACACCGCCTGCCAGTCCGCCACATAGAAATACAGTTTGATGTGCTCTGAATAAAAATGTATGTTGTAAATTCAGCCAATATAGGAAAGATGCTCCCCACAGAGTACAATGTTTCTGTTTATGTGGTTTCATACATTTTTAGCTAGTGAGTGGATATGTTAACATTTCAGGTAAGTAAGAGTATTGCTTACATCCCATAGGCAGGATTGTAGATTCTGAAAGAAAAGATGAGGCGCAGGTTAACAACAGAGAACTAAAAAAAAAATGAACAGAAGACTGAGCAGAAGTAGAGGTTATGAAGAGGTACTTTAAGGCATTAAGAACAGAGCAGTGTAGCTGAGCGACCTGTGGCCCACTGCCTGTCTGTGTCCTTGAACAGTGGATCCCAAACTTTTTCACTCTGGGCCCCCCTTCCAGCATTGGAGAACAGCTGACATGCGCTAGTTGATTTGGACAACTAAATAGCTCTCTAAGGTCTGCATCTGACCAACATGACAAGAGGAACTGATGATGCAACCCAATTTCAGAGTTGCACCTTGTGCATTCTACTATTACAACTTTCAAGAGTAAGTTGAAAACCGGACCCCCCCAGTTTGGGAACCACTGCCCTAGAGGAAGGACCCAGAGCATGCTTCCTGTCAGCCTCTTAAAGTGAATCCACATGCCTTCGCTCACTAGCCTACCTCCCCTCTCCTCTCTGTGTTCTGTAAAGGAGCTAGAAGTTTTCCATTAACCCCCTCACACCACCTCGCCCTGCAAATACATTTACATAATAAAGCGATTAAACACACACACACATATATAAACAAACATGCATGTACGCACACACACACACAAAAAGATAAACACATACTCATGCACTCAAGCATGCATGTACGAACACATGCAGGCAGGCGCACGCAAACACACACACACACACACACACACACACACACACACACACACACACAGGGACACCCTGTTCTGCCCAGTGGTGGAAAAAGTACCCAAATGTCATAGTTGAGTAAAAGTATAGGTACCTTCATAGAAAATGACTGAAGTAAAAGTATAGATACCTTCATAGAAAATGACTGAAGTAAAAGTATAGATACCTTCATAGAAAATGACTGAAGTAAAAGTATAGGTACCTTCATAGAAAATGACTGAAGTAAAAGTAGAAAATGACTGAAGTACCTTTATAGATAGAAAATGACTGAAGTAAAAGTATAGATACCTTCATAGAAAATGACTGAAGTAAAAGTAAAACCCAGTAAAATACTACTTGAGTAAATGTCTAAAAGTATTTGGTTTTATATATACTTAAGTATCAACAGTAAAAGTATAAATCATTTCTAATTCCTTATATTAAGCAAATCAGATTGTACCATTTGCTTCTCTTTTAACGGATAGCCAGGGGCACACTCCAACACTCAGACATAATTTACAAAGCAAGCGTTTCTGTTTACTGAGTCCGCCAGATCAGCGGCAGTAGGGATGACAAGGTATGTTCTCTTGATAAGTGTGTGAATTTGACCATTTTCCTGTCTTGCTAAGCATTTAAAATGGAATTAGTACTTTCGGGTGTCAGGTAAAATGTATTGAGTAAAAAGTACATTATTTTCTTCACGAATGTAGTCAAGTAAAAGTAAAAGTTTTCCAAAATATAAATAGTCAAGTAAAGTACAGATACCCCGAAAAACTACTTAAGTAGTACTTTAAAGTATTTTACTTCAGTACTTTACACCACTGGTTCTGCCACCCAAGTCCTTCTGAACAATGTGTTTTTCAGAAAAGAGGGGACTATGCATGACGTGAAGACTTATTGGCATGACCATCTCTTCATTCTGCTGTTGTGTTCTTGGAGCCTTCGGCGCCCGGCACATTTACACGTCTCATTTGTGCAGCAATGGACAACACATGGATAAATAGGCCTACACCCTATTTTAGTCTTACTTGTGTTAAAACGGTTTGACGGTATACATGGTGAAAGAAGCTGCAATTCTATGGGAAACTATACAGTTGCGCTTGTTGTGCAAATCAAATTAATATAAAGTGCTGTGGTTTTACATTCCAAAAACTGAAACAAAAACATCTGGCGCAGAGAACATCTACAGCTTGTTCTCTGTTTCTGGACACCAAAGGAAGCAACAAAGTAAAAAATAATAATAATATGGTGATTATTCTCTGTAGGACACGGATACTAATGATCCACTTGAGCTTGATTCATCTACTGTACAGTAATAACCCAGTACACCATTAAATGCAGTGCATGGATTGGGGTATTAAATATATTTTTCCATTGGTTGGACCTTACCTCACAAATTGTAGCCTTTATGGGGTAGAACCCACAACAAAATGAGCTCTGTTCACATCCAACAACCCTCAAGGGCTTCGAGTTCCAACTTAAAGCTTTGCAACCCCCATGCTTCAAGTCAATCAGTGGCCCGCAGAGCCAGACCAGAGCCAGACTGGGATGTCTTGGACAGGAAGACAGCAGTTACAGCCGAACCATAAAGTGGACATTCGGTATGAGCTGCTTGGCAAAGCCAAGTCACAGACACAACAGAGCACTCTATTCATTCTATTCTCTCTCTTTCCAAACTCACGGCTTGAGGAACCCTTCAGATTTCTATGTTTCCAGTTTCATCTAAATGGCTCTATTGATATGTCTAAGGATGAGTGATTATGATGAGCGTTGTGGCCGTCCAGATACAATACGTTGCCTGACTGATGTGGGAGAACTGTCATATTGCAGCGGGTTTAATTCCCATGTTCATAGCCAGACACCACAGTATAAATCAAATCAAAGTTTATTGGTAGCGTACTGTTACGTCTACCCCCGCTCCAACGCTCCGGCACTCCAACGCTCCAGCGCTCCAACGCTCTGGCGCTCCAACGCTCTGGCGCTCCAACGCTCTGGCGCTCCAACGCTCCGGCGCTCCAACGCTCCAACACTCCGGCGCTCCAACGCTCCAACGCTCTGGCGCTCCGGCGCTCCAACGCTCCGGCGCTCCAACGCTCCGGCGCTCCAACGCTCTGGCGCTACAACGCTCCGGCACTCCAACGCTCCAATGCTCTGGCGCTCCAACGCTCCGGCGCTCCAGCGCTCCAATGCTCCGGCGCTCCGACGCACCGGCGCTCCAACGCTCCGGCGCTCCAACGCTCCGGCGCTCCAATGCTCCGGCGCTCCAACGTTCCAACGCTCCGGCGCTCCAACGCTCCAACACTCCAACGCTCCGGCGCTCCAACACTCCAACGCTCCGGCGCTCCAACGTTCCAACGCTCCGGCGCTCCAACGTTCGCTCCAACGTTCCAACGCTCCAGCGCTCCAACGCTCCAACGCTCCGGCGCTCCAACGCTCCAACACTCCAACGCTCCGGCGCTCCAACACTCCGGCGCTCGCCAGTTTACTAACCACCGGTCCTGGCAACCCATCATTACGCACACCTGGACCTTATCAATACACTGATCAGCACCCCCTCAATTTAGCCCTCAGTTATCATCAGTCCTGGTGTGTTTTCTCTCACGTTCAGTACGCTTCCCATGTTTGTTCTTTTGTGTCTGTTCAGTATTAAACTCACCTTCTGCACCTGCTTTCTGACTCCCAGCGTATATGTTACACGTACACAGATTTCAGATGCTCTCGCAGGTGCAGCAAAATACAAATGTTTCTAGCTCCAACAGTGCAGTAATACCTAACAATTAAAATACCCCAAACATAATACAGAAAATACAGTATATACATATAAAGTGGGTAAAACAGTATGTACACATTATTAAAGTGAACAGTGTTCAATGACTCTATGTACATAGGGAAGCAGTCTCTAAGGTACCGGGTAGAATACCTAGTGGTAGCTGGCTAGTAACAGTGACTTAGGTTTAGGGCAGGGTACTGGGCGGATGCCGGCTATTGGTGACTGTTTAACAGTCCGATGGCCTGGAGATAGAAGCTGTTTCTCAGTCTTTCTGTCCCAGCTTTGATGCACCTGTACTGGCCTCTACCTTCTAGATGGTAGCGGGGTGAACAGGCCGTGGTTCGGGTGGCTGAGGTCCTTGATGATTTTCTTGGCCTTCCTGTGATACAGAGTGCAGTAGATGTTCTGGAGGGCAGGCAGTGTGTCCCCGGTGATCCACCCCCTGTAGAGCCCTACGGTTGTGGACGGTGCAATTGCCCTACTGGGCTGTGATACAGCCCGACAGGATGCTCTCAATGGTGCATTTGTAAAAGTTTGTGAGGGTCTTAGGGGCCAAGATGAATTTCGCTGTTGCGCCTTCTTCACCAGGCTGTCTGTGTGAAGAGATCAGTTCAGGTTGTCAGTGATGTGCACGCTGAGGACCTTTTGACCCTCTCCATGTTTGACCTGTCGATGTGGATGGGGGCATGCTCTTCTGTCTCCTGTAGTCCACGATCAGCTGCTTTGTTTTGTTGACGTTGAGCGAGAGGTTATTTACTGGCACCAAACCAACAGGGCTCTTACCACCTCCCTGTAGGCTGTTTCATCGTTGTTGGTAATCAGGCCAACCACTGTTGTGTCGTCAGCAAACTCGACCCGTCAGGAAGTCCAGTACCCAGTTGCACGGGGAGGGGTTGTAGGCCGAGCTGTAGTCGATGAACAGCATTCTTACAAAGGTATTTCTCTTGTCCAGATGGGGTAGGGCAGTGTGCAGTGCAATGGCGATTGTGACGTCCATGGATCTGTTGGGGCGGTATGTGAATTGTAGTGGGTCTAGGATGTTGGGTAAGGTGGAGGTGATATGGTCCTTAGCTAGCCTCTCAAAGCACTGATGACAGAAGTGAGTGCTACGGGACGATAGTCACCTACTTACCTTTGCTTTCTTGGGTACAGGAACAATGGTGAACATCTTGAAGCAAGTGGGGACAAAAGACTGGGATATGGAGGGCTTGAATATATCCGTAAAAACTACAAGTCTGCACATACTCTAAGGACGCGGCTTGGGATACCGTCTGGGCCGGCAGCCTTGAGAGGGTTAACATGCTTAAATGACTTACTCATGTCGGCCACGGAGAACGTGATCGTTGGTTGGCCCACGTCGGCAGCTTGATGTTTTTTCCTCTGAGAGGGCAGAGAAGGTGTTTAGCTCATCTGGGAACGAGGCGTCGGTGTCCACGTGGTGGCTGGCTTTCCCTTTATAATCCGTGATTGTCTGGAGTCGTGCCACACACAGTATGTCTCGTGTCTGAGCCATGTTCCCATGGAGAGTGGTAATGATTCCTCTTCCTGATAAAGGGAGAGTGGTAATGATTCCTCTTCCTGATAAAGGGAGAGTAGTAATGATTCCTCTTCCTGATAAAGGGAGAGTAGTAATGATTCCTTTTCCTGATAAAGGGATAATGGTAATGATTCCTCTTCCTGATAAAGGGAGAGTGGTAATGATTCCTCTTCCTGATAAAGGGAGAGCAGTAATGATTCCTCTTCCTGATAAAGGGAGAGTAGTAATGATTCCTCTTCCTGATAAAGGGAGAGTAGTAATGATTCCTCTTCCTGATAAAGGGAGAATGGTAATGATTCCTCTTCCTGATAAAGGGAGAGTGGTAATGATTCCTCTTCTTGATAAAAGGAGAGTGGTAATGATTCCTCTTCCTGATAAAGGGAGAGTAGTAATGATTCCTTTTCCTGATAAAGGGAGAGTGGTAATGATTCCTCTTCCTGATAAAGGGAGAGTGGTAATGATTCCTCTTCCTGATAAAGGGAGAGTGGTAATGATTCCTCTTCCTGATAGAGGGAGAGTGGTAATGATTCCTCTTCCTGATAAAGGGAGAGTGGTAATGATTCCTCTTCCTGATAAAGGGAGAGTGGTAATGATTCCTCTTCCTGATAAAGGGAGAGTGGTAATGATTCCTCTTCCTGATAAAGGGAGAGTGGTAATGATTCCTCTTCCTGATAAAGGGAGAGTGGTAATGATTCCTCTTCCTGATAACTGGAGAGTGGTAATGATTCCTCTTCCTGATAAAGGGAGAGTGGTAATGATTCCTCTTCCTGATAAAGGGAGAGTGGTAATGATTCCTCTTCCTGATAAAGGGAGAGTGGTAATGATTCCTCTTCCTGATAACTGGAGAGTGGTAATGATTCCTCTTCCTGATAAAGGGAGAGTGGTAATGATTCCTCTTCCTGATAAAGCGAGAGTGGTAATGATTCCTCTTCCTGATAAAAGGGAGAGTAGTAATGATTCCTCTTCCTGATAAAGGGAGAGTGATAATGATTCCTCTTCCTGATAAAGGGAGAGTAGTAATGATTCCTCTTCCTGATAAAGGGAGAATGGTAATGATTCCTCTTCCTGATAAAGGGAGAGTGGTAATGATTCCTCTTCCTGATAAAGGGAGAGTGGTAGTGATTCCTCTTCCTGATAAAGGGAGAGTAGCAATGATTCAGGCTCTGTGTTGTGAGTGTATCACAGGAGATGTGTTAATAGCATCTCCCAGCTACAATAAATGCAGCCTCAGGATATGCGGTTTCCAGTTTGCACATAGTCCAGTTTAGTTCCTTGAGAGCCGTTGTGGAGTCGGTTTGGGGAGGGGGGGGGCGGTGATATACACGGCAGTGACGATGACCGAAGAAAATTATCTAGGGAGGCAATGCGGTCAGCATTTAATGGTGAGGTATTCCAGATCGAAGAACAAAAGGACTTGAGTTCATGTATGTTACCACTATCACACCATGAGTTGTTAATCATGAGACAAACCCCTCTGCCTTTCTTTTTCCCGGAGAGTTCTTTCTTCCTGTCTGCACGATGGACAAGACATCCTCTGGTTGAATAGATGGGGACAATATATTCGGAGAGAACCATGATTCCGTAAAACAGAGTATAGATGGAGAGAGTTAATCAGAGAACTGAGATTGAGTCTCTGACTGAAACTGACGTATCCATACCTCTGTAAAGACCAGTCTGTTGACTTCAGGGCCTTGTTTCTTTGTGTCAACATTGGTCTGTCTTAAATCCTTACTATTACAGTCTTTGTTTGGTCGAGACTTTGACCCGGCAGCTTCCTATATCCCACTGAGAACGCTTCAAATGTTAAGCGCTTAGCTGTCTGGGGGAAGGAAAGTCAGTGAGCTCATGGATGATTTCCAGTTCTAGGAGACTTTACAGTTTCCTGCTCAGTTGTCATCTGATCCCTCCTCATCTACTGGTCAGTGGGTCATAAATGGCTAGATCATGCATAGCCTCAACTGACATGAAAGGGGCATTCTATTTCCTGATTTATCCTGATACTATGAGTATTGAGTGGAGAGAAGAGGAGAAGAGGAGAGGATATTTCTGTTTGAAGTGTATCCCACCACCTAGTATGCAGTAGGATTGGGAGGTGTTACAGTCCCTCAGGTCTTTCCCCTTCCATCCCTCCGTCTGGACCCCTGCCTGATCCCGGAGCGCTCTTCAGGAATGGCTACATGCCACGCATTCCAAAGGGCTGACAGGACCTCTCCCTTGAGACTGTGCCAAAGAGGCCTGCTTGTCTCAGGGAAACACCCAGCAGGGGGAATGTGTGTGGGTTTACTGACGGCTAACATCTATCTCTCTTTACAAGGACAGTGCGATGCAGGTCGACTTGCAGAGGCAATTCTTTGACTGGCCTTTAATTATTCTGCCCTTCAGACACACATATAACACACGTTTTTACTCAGAGGCACACAAACGGCCCTTTCCGGTGTCCCTTTTCCTCTCCTAGGACCCATCTCCACCCCACACCCCCTCACCCACTTCTCTCTTTCACAACTTCCTGGTGCTGAGATTATGTAAACTGGGCCACATCACGGTCTTGAGTGTAAACACGCGGCATGACATGCGGTGACCAAGGGCTGTGCCAGAGTGCCCACAGAAAACAGCTTGTTATTCCCACAATAAAGCACACAATGTTGAGAAGACGACAAGAAAAAAAAGAAGAAATCAATTTAAGGCTTGGTTTAGAAACGTTCACACCCAGAGGAGTGTGATGCGGAACGGAATGGTCGTCATTCACACAGAGAAAACAAGCTTTCAAGCAGTGTGTACCCCGCTTGTAAAGCTAGAGGGAGAAAAATATGCACACAAGGTAGGGTTGGCGGTATCTATATGTTCATACCTTCATACCGTTCCTGTACCATACCGGGGTATACAGTATTACTGGCAGTGCACACAAGGTGCGCTATTTCTTTTTTTTAACTAATATATATATTCATATTATTTAAAACATTTCAGGCACAAAAACAAATTTAGGTAGCAGGGACCTACATTTTTTCATATATATATATATTTTTAAAATTATTATTATTATTTTTTTTTTTTTACCTTTATTTAACTAGGCAAGTCAGTTAAGACCAAATTCTTATTTACAATGACGGCCTATCACGGCCAAACCCGGATGACCCTGGGCCAATTGTGCGCCGCCCTATGGGACTCCTAATCACAGCTGGATGTGATACAGCCTGAATTGGAACCAGGGACTGTAGTGATGCCTCTTGCACTGAGATGCAGTGCCATAGACCGCTGCGCCACTCGGGACCCCAAGAGGGTATCCAGGAGGGTATCGGTTTTCTCTGATGTAACCGAGAAGCTTGATCTTGCAAGCTAGCCACTTAGCTAGCAAGTTAGCAAAATAAATCAATAGCTGAGCTGGAGATAATTTATTTGGTACATATGAATCAAATCAAGTAAAATAACATTTTATTTGTCACATACACATGGTTAGCAGATGTTAATGCGAGTGTAACGAAATGAATCGTGCAGATGCAAAGTTTGGTAAGAGAATGATGGCACAAACAGAACCAACTGTCATTCTGCTACCAAACTTTGCATCTGCACTGTTCTTCAAGTAAAATGTTTTTATTGAATTATTATTGTTAAAAGTGCTGCTTGTGCATGACATTTTATGGTTTGTTTAACTTTGCAATCACTTCTTTTGTGTGACATACTGTACATTTTAAAGTGAAAAATCTGAGTCTCAGCATCATTCTGTTACTGTTGAATTACCCACATCCCACTGAGTCTCAGCATCATTCTGTTACTGTTGAATTACCCACATCCCACTGAGTCTCAGCATCATTCTGTTACTGTTGAATTACCCACATCCCACTGAGTCTCAGCATCATTCTGTTACTGTTGAATTACCCACATCCCACTGAGTCTCAGCATCATTCTGTTACTGTTGAATTACCCACATCCCACTGAGCCAAAGAGTGCATCCACACAATGAATATTACACCTTACACGCTCTGACACAATCTATGAAAACAGTCCATTCACTTGAAGTCCTTGGGTTGAACAGAACAGAGAAACTAGAGGGAGTCAATAGAATAGAGCTTCACAATGAGAAGGGATAATAACAAGAATACACATTCGGAATTAAATAAGGACAACTGTATACAATTTATACAGACATGGATAAAAACAGTTATGTATTATATATTTAACAGTCGAGAGCTAGAGAGAGAGACGGAGGGATGGGGAAAGGGAGAGAAATAGAGGGAAAGGGAGAGAAATAGAGGGAAAGGGAGGGAGAGAACTAGGTCAAGTCACATGACTGGGATGGACCGCAGGGAGGGTTTCAGTTCTACAGCATGTGGTCATTTATAAAACAAATATAAATTGAATTTGTTCAATTTTTTCTTTCATGGGGGATGTGGATATCACAGTCCGATGCACGGTGCAGTTTTTTAGGTGGTACAGAGTCTTCAGCTAAAATGAAGAGTTAACAAAGAACATGACTAGGCATTTCCGAGACAGGAAACAGAAGTGTTTGGGAAAGCAGGAAGTGGATCACAGTGAGGGGGTTCTGTCTTGTAGCTACAGGTCCATAGTGAGACAATAGAGAAGACGAAGAACCAAGATGAGGCTCAAAATATTACACAGCACCACGACCATGCTGCTAGTGACATCTCAGTGCCTGTCTGGGTGGAGCATCACATGACTAAGACACACATGTAATGCAGGGTGACATCTCATGAAAGGCAAATGTCAAGGGTGCCTGGTACCTACCACCCAACCCTCCATCCATCACCACCACCACTGAAAAAGGAAACATTAGCTGCCAATCATGCAGAGGACTAGAGGCTAAGCTGGTCATAAGCCCACTGAATCCCCTGGTGCCAGGCCTGTGGGATACCAATCATTCACATCCATGGTCATTTCAAAGAGCTCAGAGAGAGAAGAATTGAATTGAAATGTGACAGAGCACAATTCTAGGAATCTAACCAATTCAACTGACACATTCACTACTTTAGTAGTGAATAACAGCAACAGAGACTTAACCAACAGTCCTCTATTGCAGGGGTTCCCAAACCTTTTCCTTCGGCCCTCCTTCCAGCGTTGGGGAACATCCCGCGCCCCGTCTATTGGCACAAGCACTGTTCATTCCATGTGAGCAGAGTGTCAAGAAGAAGTGAGGCTTGGTTTCTGAGGACGAACGGCTCTCTCCCGAGTCCGTACGGGACTTGCAGCGATGGGACAAGACTGTAACTACCAATTGGATATCACAATTTTTATTTTTTATTTTTTTTATACAAATAAAATCTGTGCTAAAAAAACTCAATGAAAACGTTAACTGACATGGGTTAGTTGATCTGATTTCTGACAAGTTATAAATAGCTCTCTAAGGTCTGCATCTGACTAACATGACAAGAGGAACTGATGATGCAATACCCAATTTCAAAATTGCACCTGGTTCATTCTACTATTGCAACCCGCCTACCCCTAACTGTTTGGGAACCACCGCCGCTCTATTGAATCAATATGTGCCAGGGATAATGACCGCACGCCCACACAACATGTGGTGACTGGGTATCATTGGTTTGACTGAGTTTGTCAGGTCATTAGCCTCGGAAACAGCAGAGCTAATTTAGATCAGAGCCTTGCCATTCAGTTTGCCTGTATGTCTGTCTGTCTGGGGGTGGGGATGGGCGACAGACACATCTAATGGCAATCGATAATAATCAAACTGCTTGTTGTTATAGGGTATGGAGGAATGTCTACCGTAGGCCTTCGACTGCAGGGGGAGGAAAGAGAAAGAGAGAAAGCTGGCCTCAAACAACTGGCATTTACCACCTTTTAACGATGAAGGCTAATAAGTCAATGAGTCTTACAGAATAACTGATGAGAGAGAGTTGTCTATTGTGTGTGAAAAGCAGAGTTGCCTTTAACATCAGTGTATGTCACTGTCTGTACCTGCAGCATGCTAGAGAAGACAGATATATCAAATCTGCCTTGGAGGGGAAAACCTCTTATCTCCAATAACACATACTGAGTTAGAGAGACAGAACATCAGATCTGCCTAGGAGGAGGAAGTGGAGGGTCCTCCCAGAAAGCCGGAGCCGTACAACAAAATCAATTTGCATCAAAAAGAGACGCCGGGGCAAGCAGACAGGCCCCTGCAAGGTCATTCATTATCCAGAGAACTGGACATAGATGAATATGTACAGAATAGCCACAGGTTGGGGAATGACTTGGCGAGCCCCCCCTGCTGTCTCTATCTGCTGTTAGGGTCTTGTCCCTCTTTCCAGGAACGATGTGGATGGGCATGTAGGTATGTAGATGAGATGTGTTTACAGTACGTGGAAAAGGGGAAAGGAGGATAAATAATTCACAGAGAACTAATACACACACACACACACACACAGGAGGCTCAGCGATGCTGCGCCTGCAAAGCGGAGTAGAGCAGCCTGTCCACGCTGCTTGGCGAGTCAGCCAGGCAGAAAGATGTAGGCCATCTGCACAGCAACACAGAGAAAATAGCTTGGCGCACAGACGGAGGGGGAGACGATTAACCAACTGGCTGGGTTTTTTCCCTCCATTCAGGGGAACGAGAGATGGCAATGGAGGAAGAGACAGAGATAGATAGGGATAGATATCAAACATTTCAGAGCAGGATTGTGAAATAATGTGTTTTACATTTAATGTTCGAGATGACTTACAGGTAGAAGGCAGACATAATTTATGCTGGAAAAGACAAGCTAATATACCTGTATTACAAAGAGAGGACACGTGGTTATCTCTTATTCTACCCCTTAGCTCTTAGTAGCGAGTAGTGACTGAGAGGCTAATAAGTTGTATAACACCACTCTCAGCCCTTGTAAGACATGAAATGAGATGAGTGGTACTGTACCTTCACAGCACAGCCTATCCTAGCTTTCGTTTAGTCCCCCCTCATATACAAGCAACATCATTTGAATCTCTCTCTCATGTTCTCCATCTCCATCCATCTCTCCCTCTTTCTTCCACACCCTTCCTTCTTCATCTTCCTCTCCTTTCTCCCCCTCTGTCCCCTCTCTCTCTCTCTCTCCCTCCTTCTCTCTCTGTCCCTCCTCTCTCTCTTTCTCTCTCACTCCCTCTCCCTCTTTCTCCCCTGTTCTCTCTCCTCTGATCAGAGACTTGGCTCCTTCCTCCTGTCTGTGAGCTTCTCAGGGGGCTAAGGCTTCGCTGAGCCCTTCAGAGGGAGACCATGATGCATCTCTTTTGATCAGCCCCGCCGTTGAATTAGCATGTACCTCGTACCTCAGCGGCGCTAGCTTTCTATCTACCTACCTGCCTGTCAGGCAGAGCTCCCAGCACACACATCCGTGTGTAGCCTACACCGGCAGGCAGCAGGTAAAACAGGAGGCACTCCTCTAAGCTTCTCCTGAATCTTAATAACTAATGAACAGAGGCTTGGCACTGATGAGAGGAGAAAATGACTCGTGTGATCACCAGAGAGACAGACAAAAGCCTTCCTGTGCATTGCTAATGTTCCATGCTAATGGGCCGCTGTGCTGTGGCGTACTGAAGAATCATGAAAGCTGCAGCAGCACGCTGCTGACTTAAGTTGTTGATTCGATACAAGGTCTTTGTTGTGTTCTCTGGAGACTTCCTTCCTCAAAGGAGGGATAGTACACTTTTCCCTGTACGTCCTCTTCAATGAAAATAAACCAGGATTTAATGGTGTTGCTTTTGAGTCACGGTCAACACAACGGTCGGGCATTGTTGTTTTTTTCAATCGTGGTGATCGTGCCTTTGATAATCAACAAAACTTGATTCACATCTCTCTTCCTTGCTTTGGTTCTGGTGAGAAAACATATCTGAAAATGTTTCTGTGTGCTTTTATTAAGTGTTCACGGCGAGAACTGGTAAGGAGGTAAGGCTTTTATGAGGAGTTGTGTTTGGTCCCGGGCCGGGTCTGGTCTGGTCTGGTCTGGTCTGGTCTGGTCTGGTCTGGCTCCACAGCCTTCCGGACGCCCTCTCACTTCTGTGCCATTTAATTAGCCCGGCCTGCACAAAGGGGAGCTAGTCACATGGGCCCAATTTGGCCAACTATAAAGTGTGGAATGTCTCAACCTGCACGGGAGACTCCCCTTCATTTACGTGCCTGCAACACCGGGCTAGAACTTTGAAGATGAAAACAGGACTGATAAAAAAAAAAACTAAATCAAAGGAGTGGACCGTTAAATTCCAGGGAATTTCTCCAGATGTTGCCAAAATATTCAGCTGAAGCTCTCCAGATGTTATCCCCTTCCTCTGCTCCGCTCACCGTTTCCAGGACTTCCTCTCTCTCCAACCCCCAGGCCTTTTCTCCTCTGCGCCCCCAACCCCACCCTACTTTTTATAACAGTTCCCCCTGATGCCACCTTTTCAGTGTGGGGTTTAACAGCCATGAGGGCAGAGTAGCATCCTCCAGGATCCTGTAATAAACACCCAATGCAGTCTCTCTCATTTCACAAAGAGAGAGGGACAGAGAGAAAGAAAGAAAGAGAGAAAGATAGCGATTAATAGCATCCCTTTATCTCTAACAGAATCAATTAACAAACAAATGATGTTTTAGTCAAACATTATATCTGTTAGGGCTTCTTGCGGACAATTTTCAGTCTACAAATGATTTGTAATTATGTTCCAGCCTGAATCTAGTTGATGATACCTGTTGTACAGCAAGACATAAATGGAAACCTCCCTGCCTCTCCCTTGTGTCCATGAATGATATTATTCTACCTGTTTTCATTTTTTCCCTCCCGCTCTCTCTCTTCACCTCCACGCGGAGACAGAAGCAGCAGAAGCGTTGGTGTTTCTCCAGAGGCCGCAAGCCTCCCACAGAGCGTGACCTTGCCACAACCCCTGACTTTCACACACGGGCAGTCTGAGCCTCCCTGCCCTTTGCTGCTCACAACCAGGCCTCACACAGGACACACACCCTCCTCCAGCTCTAGTCTGGCTCTGATCTGGCCTATATAATCTGAACTGGTCTCTTGTTACTCATTCCAGGCTGAAACAGAAGAAAGCATCCTGAAAGCGACACTTGAACTTGTCATTTCTGCAGGTACTGGAAAGTAAGCACTGTGGTATGCAGAACACACAGATGAAAAAGACATGGCCAGCGCCTGCCTGCCTGCCTGCTCAACTCTTTTATTAAGTCTTTCTGGAGAGGATGAAATAACAAACTCCAACACGAGTGCTCTTTAGTTCTGAGGGTTGTTCCTGGCACGGCTTTATTTGCTCTAATGAAGACGGCGTGCCATTTTGTGTGTGAAACATGATATTCACGTGTAATATGACAAAAGAAAGTCATCATGTCTACGTCTACAGCATAAAAAAAGATACGGAGGGGTGAGTTGTCGCCCAGCCACCTATTCACATTCTGGCTCCAACATAATATGAGAGAACAACGTTTCCCTGGAGTAAAGAGGGAACTCAAAAGTCACCTGATGTTGTGTCTCTGCTCTTTCTCTCTCCTTCCCTCTCTCACTCTTACTCTCAGCATAGTGGTTGATAATGAATGGTACATAAGACCTTTGTCCTATGTGGCAGGGGTAGAATGATTTAGCAGCACCATCAGCTCACCTATCACCCTACCACATCCACTCAAGGGTAGGGGTGAGACTTGTATGTATAGGCTGTCTGCTCCAGTCTAGAGTAGCAGCACTGTGGCCCAAATATTGTTTTTACAGGTAGACAGACAGAGCACCTCCTCCTCAACACCCTTCCACCTCTGTGGAAAGTATGCCTGAAAGCAGACGTTCCCGGCTAAGTGTTTAACCACAGGTGACAAAGCCCTCCAGACTCTCATTCTGCCTGCCTAGAGAGTGTATATGGGTTCGCGCGTCAGAACTGAGGGGGCTGAGGTAGTCTGGTCGGAAGCAGGAAAAACATGACAACTCTGAGGTGTCAACAAACAGTAAATCACACTTTTCGTTTTCTCAGTTAGACAATCTGTGGAAAAAATGCTACAACAGCACAAATACTTAAATGACTCTAGAACATGCCTTTAATACATACGTACATGTGTGAAATAGGACAAATATAAGCACCAACAAATTACTATTATTATTTATGTTTTTAGAACCCAACTGGGCATGTTGTTTTTCAGGGTATAAATCGTGTCATAATAATATGATCTTAAATGTGCCATCTTAAAGGCCTAGTGCAGCCAAGAACACCATTTTCCTGTGTTTTATATATATTGCACACTATGATGTTGGAATAACACTGTAACCTTTTGAACATTATGGTAATGCCCTTTAAGTGTATGAGCTGTTTGAAAAGACCACCGGAAATCTCTGCCTGTTTTGGTGGGATGGAGCTTTGACCTGATGACATGTGCTAATAATAGACCAATAGGAAAGAGAGTTCCAAACCTCTCTGCCAATAACAGCTAGTTTCCCCTCTGCATTAAGACTGCTCCCAGACAGTCCTAGCAAAATAAATTGCTTGAGAAATTGCTCTTTGCTAAGAAGCCATTTTTGTTTATTGTTGACCATTTGAATTTAAAACAATCACAGGTACTTAACTGTTACGCAGAATTGATTTGATACTAAGATAAAAATGGCTACATTGGACCTTCCACATCCTCCATCATATCTCTATGGTCAGGACTGTTGGGTAGTTTATGTAATGGATCCTAATTACAATCATGGCCCTTCATTTGACTGGTTGTTTTAAGCACACCACTGTAAGCCCGAGTATGAGTAGATATACCGCTATGAACTCTCCACTAACTTCGAAACACTGTTTTCCTTCATTTTCCCCTCTCTTTCTCTCTCTTCACTGTTCATTCACTCACTCCACTCTGTTCACTCTCTCTTTTCACCTCTCAACTCATTCCCCCTTCCTCTCAGTTTCCCCTCCCTCCTTCCACATTATATCCAGATATATCCCTATAGATGAATGTATAAAATACTCAAGACAGCTCCACAGATCTGTGCTTAATGCCAAAGCACACAACATTACTCTGTTTAACTGGAGCATATATTCCTGCTGCAGACACGGTGGTAGGTACACACTCTGTACATGCAGTCCATAACAGTAAAACACTGTAAACATCTAAAGAAAGCAGCCATGCAATCAAAAGACGAACCCAGAACAAGAACAAATACCGTCTTGCGCTGCTTCCTTTATGATGTCATCTTTCAGCTGTGAGTAAACATCAGAAACACAACACCAGAGCGATAGCGAATGATGTGCTATGTAAGTGCAGGGCTTAAATATAAACTCTAGTGTGTGTGTTTGGTGTCTGCTTGACAAAAACAGCGGTTAAGGAACCTTTGGGTCTGCCCATGCACTGTGCCCTTCCATCGCCCCACCCCTCTGCCCACACCGTTGTGCCAATTCCTTCCACCTCTCTGCTTCCTGTCTGAGGCTGAACATCATGGCACCTTCCCCTAACCTGTGCAGAGTGGCTAACAGACGTGCTGCTCTGCTACTGTGGCCTTCTGGCCTGCAGCACACTGATCATCAAAGGACTCTGTGGTTGGCGCCTGTTATGGGGACAGATGTAGTGGCGCGCTGCAGGCTGGAGGTGGGGAAGGTCCCAACACATTTTTGTCTTAGAAACATCTGATAGGATACCTGATAGGAAAACTGTGATGATAAATTCATCTTTCTACTTCTGTCTGTTTCTCTGTGGGTTTTGTGTGTGTGTGTGTGTGTGTGTGTGTGTGTGTGTGTGTGTGTGTGTGTGTGTGTGTGTGTGTGTGTGTGTGTGTGTGTGTGTGTGTGTGTGTGTGTGTGTGTGTGTGTGTGTGTGTGTGAGAGCATCCATGTAAAGGCCAAGTCACTTTCACTCTCTGGTGAGAGCAAAGACTTCAAACGCTTCATCAAAGCTTGTGATCATTTTTAAATTGACTCATAATAGCTCCACCGGTATTTGTCAGATATACACTGTAGATAAACACTTAAAAACAACATATTCTTATTTTAACCAAGCTCTAATAGGGCTGCATTACCATTGCTGAAATAACATAGACAAATACTAGTTTTAAAATAGCTTATAATGAAATGTTTTTTATGGAGAAATCACTCGTTTTGTGTTTGATCAGTGTTCCTCGGTAGACTTAGAGGTATTTAATGTGAAATGACTTATTTCAAAAATGTACAGATCATAAAGGAGCATTAAAAAATCTGAAATCAACAGCGATGTTATTGTGAATAACCATATCAGCTCTCATGACTAATTCACGACTTATTTTTCGACTGAACTTACAAGCAATTTACCTGTATTAGAGCACTGTGAAAGAAGCTTTTTTACAGGGTACAATTCAACTCAGGACACATTTCAAGAGATTTTCAGTTCAATAAAGTTGGCCAGGGACGACGACTCTGTTCTTTTGAGTCCTTGATGGCTGTTTAACAATAATAGTCAAGTGCATGGATCATCAACTAGATTCTTCTTTGAGAGGATGGTTGGGGGGGGCTGGAACATAATTACAAATCATTTGCAGACAGCAAATTGACCACAAGAATCCCAAACAGATATAATATTTGACTAAAACATAATCATGACAAACCTTGCTTATATTTGTATACGATCACGTGTTTCTCTATTATGCGTGGAAACATATTTCCACAATTAAACTCAATTAGAGCTTATTTCCTGGTGTTCTTTCCGTTTTTTCATGTCCAACAAAATACATGCATTTTTTTGAAAGAACAAAACCTACACCCAATGGTCCCCAGGCCCGAATTTGTGAAACCCTG
The DNA here is from genome assembly GCF_018296145.1 of Oncorhynchus tshawytscha. Taxonomy (NCBI): domain Eukaryota; kingdom Metazoa; phylum Chordata; class Actinopteri; order Salmoniformes; family Salmonidae; genus Oncorhynchus; species Oncorhynchus tshawytscha. The sequence goes on along the minus strand of NC_056461.1, from coordinate 26,435,122 downwards.
CCTTTAGAGGACAGTGCTCGCTCTCTCTCTCTCTCTCTCTCTCTCTCTCTCTCCCTCTCCCTCTCTCTCTCTCTCTCTCTCTCTCTCCCTCTCCCTCTCTCCCTCTCTCTCTCTCTCTCTCCCTCTCTCTCTCTCTCCCTCTCTCTCTCTCTCTCTCTCTCTCTCTCCCTCTCCCTCTCTCCCTCTCTCTCTCTCTCTCTCTCCCTCTCTCTCTCTCTCTCCCTCTCTCTATCCCTCTCTCTCTCTCTCGCAGTATAAAGCAGTGGGATCTCTGGCTAGGAGGGCAGAGCGACCTTCCTCTCTGTGTGAATTATGAGTGTGATCTGTTCAAATCCCCACAGAGACTGTTTCCGCTTCAAACGAGCGGCTGTACGCATCCTGAATAATCTCAGTCGGACAGAACTGAACCGACACATTCTCACACTCACTCAGCTGCAAAACAAACAGAACGGGTCCTGAAATGCAGGAATAGGAATAATCTATAGGAATAATCTTTAGGAATAAATTGCCAGCTGATGTAGAGGAAAGCACATTTTGAAAACGGTCAATGCAAAACAAATGTTCAGCAGTGCAGCAGGAACGAAGCGGTCTTAGAATGGTGTAAAAAATATTGAATGCCCAAAGCAAAATTCCTCCAATGATAAAGCAAGCAGGAGGTAGAGGTCAAGGTTTGAGGTTCAAAGTTCTGCGCAGCCCTTGTCGATAAAGCTCTCCTGCTACTACCTACACGGCTCAAAACACAAATAATGAATGAGCGATTGAGCGATTGCCATCTCTGTTTAAAGCCCCACCAGCAGCAGTTTGTGATAAGTATTGTTATGAGAGCAGAAACAGGCTGGGACTGGTGTGATACAGCATATGATCATCAGCATTGATGTGCACAGCTTCTCAGAGCAGAACATTCATGCTTAACGTACAGCAGCGCAGATATTCTATGAAAAGTGGCAGTCTAGACTTCAAGGCACTTAACTTTCAGTAAAAAAACATTTACAAATTAATTTGCAGCTGCGCTCATAATTATATTTCCATTTTTTCTTGCTCTTGTACATTTGGTTCTGATGCCAGCAGGGAGGGAGGTAGCTGGAGAGGGGAGGGGGGAACATTTCCTTTGATTTGAAGGAGTAGTGAGGCTTGGGGGTGTGTGGGGGAGAGAGTGTCAGGGAGAAAGAGCGAGAGCTGTCACTTTAAGCCATTAACTTTCGCTATAAACCTCCTCCAATAAAAATGACAGCTGCAGCCCCCTCTCAAAAGGATAGCAAAACTGGACGGTTGTAAAAGCCAAACTGGGCCAAGGCGCTTCCCTCCTCCCAACAGACACACACCCACTCCTGGTATTACCTTTGTTACTGAATTACTGCCAGGAGAGGAATGCAGCCTGCCCCCTCCACCCTGTCTCCCACCCTCTGCCTCCACCCCCCCCCAACCATGAATCTCACTTTCTCATCAACGACCATGAACTTCACTGGTGGGAAGATGAGGGGTGGGGGTGGGGGGGGGGTGTTGTTACCTTCTGTTCCTGAAATAGGCTACCCCCTCAAACAAACACAACTACAATAAAGTGAATATCCTTGACTTGTAGAGGTACTAGGAATATAACATAAACAACTGCAGTAACAGGTGGTGGGACACACTTAGAAAAGCAGCCCATACCAGACATCGTTGCATACTACTAGGATTCTTTAGATTTAGAGTGAATAAAGCCAGGGTTGAGTGTAACACCAAGGCCAACGCCATGCTGGCATCCACCAACAGGTCTCTGTCCAATCTGGTCCCATCAAATAGAAAAATTAATAGTTAACCGATCCCTTAAGAGCAGGGATCATCAGCTAGATTCAGCCTCGGGCCAATTATTTCTTGAGCGGATGGTCAGGGGGCCGGAACATAATTACAAATCATTTGTAGTCTGCAAATTGACCGCAAGAGGCCCAAACAGATATGATATTTAACTAAAACATAATACTTTTATTTGCTCTAATAACTTGGGGGGGGGGGATAAAATCCCCCACGGCAGCCAGTTTGGAAACCCTACCAAAGAGTTCACCTATATTTTTCTCACCATCATTGTCATGCTACAAGCAATACTTCTTATTTACATCCAGTAAGTTCCATGAAATCAACAATACAACACAAACCCATTTGGACAATCTCCTGACCTCAACTGTGTCCCCACTCCGTTGAAACAGTGTCACAAAACTCATGTTACATAGTACACATTAGGATATATGAGGTCAGTTATCCTCAGTTATCTCTAGTCATAGATAACATAGTACATCTCAGGTATTACAGGAGCTGCTCTATGGAGCAGACAGGCTATTTAAGGCTGTATCCCTTTCTGTGTTTTATAACACACAAAGCTAAATTTACAACCCTTTCTCACAAAATCAATCCTTCGCTGGCAAAAGACACTCTACACTTCAAAACATGGTTTCTTGGCTCATTGTGATAGCCACGCTCAAATTCCTCTGACAAAATGAAGACATTGTCTGTTTTCAATGTCACCGCTCCATTTCTTCACAGCTTTAAGTGAGGATGGAGAAGAAAATGAAAAAACAGGCTCCGGCGGCTAGCTAGCACCCTAGAGAACATACCGTGCCAAAAGCAGGATGTAATCATCACAGCCAGCAATCAATCCATAACTGTAAAATACTCTAGCTGTCATTTCAAACAGTGGCATGTTTGAATTCCCAATGCAGCACAACTCTAGATAATTACATAGAGCGAACAGCTAATCAATACATTCCAGGGCTTCTCAGATTTAGTGGTGTCCTTGAAGTGCGCAATTAACAATCAGAGCGTTAGAGTGAGTTTGGGGAAAGTTTGTATTTAAATCCCGAGTTAAGGGCCGACCAATCAAGAACGGACGAAGAATTGCCTGCTGATACAGCATGTTGAAACAGTGTAAAGTGATAAAAACCTTGGCTGTACTGAAGAAGCATAGAGAGATGCTGATTAATAAAACACTTCAACTATTACACTGCTATTATTGTTACAGTACTGTTATTACAACACACACAGGCTCAATGCTATGATGGGTCTGTAAATATTTTGGAAAAAATCCGTAATTTATTTTAATATGGAGACACGGAAACTACAGCAGGCCTGTAAATGCAACCTGTCATGTCTATGTGAAAGTTGGCACGGTGATATGTGAGATGTATGTCTGATAAGTCATATAAAGGCCTGTGTGGTCACAGTGTCAGTGATCAGGTGTGTAATTAGATAGAGATATCCCAGACGTCCCTGTGCCTCTCATCTGTGCATATTGGCGGTGGCGGGCAGGCGGGCTGATGATGTGTCAAGGTGTAACATGAGGCGCCCCTGACCTGCAGACACAATAACATGGCTGCCTACAGCTCTGAGCTATGTCTCTGCTACATGGGACAAGTTGTGCTCTATACAGTTCACCAGACATACAGTAGCTGAGTATTAATGATTTATACCGTAAGTGTGTGTGTGTGTGTGTGTGTGTGTGTGTGTGTGTGTGTGTGTGTGTGTGTTTGTGTTTAAGGGACTTAAAATACCTATAAATCCACACTCTAAGTTGAAATAATATAAGTTCTAAGTTGTTTTCTCATACAGTTTAGGACAAAAAGAGGCCTAGACTATATACGGCCTAGACTATATACGGCCTAGACTAGGCCTAGACTATATACGGCCTAGTCTATATACGGCCTAGACTAGGCCTAGACTATATACGGCCTAGACTATATACGGCCTAGACTATATACGGCCTAGACTATATACGGCCTAGACTATATACGGCTAATTACTACTACATGAAAATAATGCTAATTAAAATCATAGTAATCATCATTTTCATCATCATAATTGAGTGCTGTAATGAAAACGGGTACAGTGCTGTAATGAAAACGGGTACAGTGCTGTAATGAAAACGGGTACAGTGCTGTAATGAAAACGGGTACAGTGCTGTAATGAAAACGGGTACAGTGCTGTAATGAAAACGGGTACAGTGCTGTAATGAAAACGGGTACAGTGCTGTAATGAAAACGGGTACAGTGCTGTAATGAAAACGGGTACAGTGCTGTAATGAAAACGGGTACAGTGCTGAAGCAATACAATCAATTATCATAATTCTGAACTGCAATAGAAAACGGGTTATGTGAAAAACAACTTAACAACGAATGACCAAAAATGGTCTTCATACACATACTCTTAACATGTTGTAGCCATAACGGATAATAGAATAAAAACAATATTGTATACATTTCAATAGTGTACATTTCCACACATCTACGTTTACAATCATTACTTAATTGCTTTAAAAGAGTCAACTTTTTTATCGAATAAAATAAATCAAATTGGACTTGTTATTGATAAGCAATAAGTGCAAAATGGGTTTTAATTTCCGCAACAACATGAGTCTGAACCCCAAATCATTCCAACGCCCAGTATCAACTTTCTGAGTTGTCTCTCGTGCTCGAGTTGAACCCTCACCCTCTTATCGTTCGAACCCCTACTCATACACGACTTCAAAACATTGGGTGGAAACAAAAATACAAGCCGGGCCAATAAATTGGCTTGCGACGAATACATGGCATATATTCAATTGTGCAAGGTTACATTTGTCTAGCATGCTTGCCTCTTCAAATAAATACCTCTAGTAAACGTCGGCCTATTGCCTACAGTTGTATTCTCTGGCTGGTATTTACTCAAGGAGTATGCAGTCCATTTGGAACACTTTCAGTGCCAGGCTATTGTAGCCGATTGTATCGACTCCATTGCGCGTAGACTAATGTACTTACTGTAAAAACGGTATACTGGTAGTCTACCATGAACAACAGTTCGCTACCAAAGGTAGGCTATGGAGGTTTTTAAGTATATAATAAACTATTTCTCAAGTGCATATGCAATGCAATTTAGCCAAGTTTGTTTCTCTGCCCGGTAAATATAGATTTTCAAATAGCCTACCATACAATGTTGCATTATAGCCTCCTTAGATTAAATTAAATTAGCTGGAAGTGCCATAAAAATGCTAATCGAGAATAGTTTGCAGAATACTCAGATATTAAATCTACGGAAAGAGAGAGTAGGCTATAATTTTCCTGAATGAGATGTCACCCTAATCAATCGAATGTCATCAGCTCTGATAGGAGTGTGGTACACGGGAGAGTATCAGCCGCTTATATTTAACAAGCCAACAAACTCAAGTTTCTCTCTTTTCAGTGAAACATAGGCTACGGTGAGAAAATGTTTTGATATTTACAAACAAAGAAGTCTATGTGTCTTTCCATATATTGCGCATAACGTAACCTAAACATTATTATAATTTGACATGAACGCAATTAGGCTAGCCTACTCATTTCTGACGCTTCAAAACGCAGTGCATAAATGACACCATTGCTCGTCAGCACTGCGTGAGTCTAACTAAACGTTGTAACATTGTAATCTCAAATACCCATATTGCAATAATATATCTTTTTTTTTAATTGATGAAAAACTTACCCAATGACATGAAAGGTTTGGTTTCCATGTCTGGTGGGTTAGCTCATGCCAGCTGACACGACCGTGTGTGAGTTTTCAGACGGGGATCGAGGGCGTTATACTAAAAAGGCTGGAAAGATGGCTCCAGGGCAGTAAAAGTGACAGTCTTTCAAAAGCGATGTTCGATAGAGTAAAAATGCACCTATAGTTTCTAGTTCTGTTAGCTCACTCCTTGCGCTCCCTCTCTTGGGCTAGGTTTAGAACTCCAACTACTGGATCCTCACTGCAATAGGGACCCACGTAAGGGGGACTCGCACCAACGCAAGAAAACCGCAACGACACACGAGAAAGGGGGAGTGTAAAAGGAGTCCCTTGTAGGACTTTTAGTTTCGAAGCCAACGTGTGAAACGTATTAAATTAAGTATGCCTAACCTCATATAGCTGTCAGTTTAGCATCGGTCCATAAAAAAGAAAAAAAGAATTGCTAGCCGGTATGAAACCAAGCTCTACAAGATACGTATTTACTCACAACTTGGCATCTCAAAATAACTTTGAATTGAGTCAAGGGGAGGTTAAATTGAAGTGGCAATTTTCGTACTCCTTCTGTAGTATCTTAATAGATGGGTTGAAGCTAGCATTCCTCAGGTGGATTAGCACATTTGCCTTGCATGCACCTATTGTAGGTCAAATCAAAGCAGTGGCACGGCCATAAACATCCACAATAGGCCCATTGAAAATGAGTACATTTGTCATATTTGAAGAATAAAGACTCTCAAAGGGAGGGACTATAACTAAAGATGAAGTAATACATAGAATGACAGGGCTTGAAGAAATGGTCAAATGGGGTTACATTAAGTGTTATTTTCCCACAACCTACTCTGACTGTCTTTCCACATCCACTGGTATCAACAGCGTTCACGAGCCATCCGCATGGCATATACAAATCAATGTATTTATTGCAGATGCATAAACGTTTAGGCACACTTGCACAGGCCCGGAGCTACCTACCTATACAGCAGCATGATTTACACAACTCCCATTGCATTAGAGCACAGAGAAGTAGGTCATTTGTTCGCCATTGTTCCCCAGCTATGCTGTTTTTGGAATGACAGCATCCCATCCCTCACCACATATGCTGCACACGTGGAATAACCATGTATTTATATACATTTCACAAGAGTGAAAAATACATTTTCACTTCAGATTACATTTCACCCAGAGAATTGTTGGAGGCAGAATACTATAGCAGAGCAGCACTCTGTTGTCCCTCCTTCAATATAGGAAAGGAACATTGTATCTGTATGAAGTCCTGAAGCCACCCTCTAGGCCTGTGTGGAGAGGGCTCCTCATCTCATTGAGTATTGAAGGCGTTCACCACATTTGTACTGAGGCGAGATACATAATTAATGCAGTGCATGGCACTTTAAAGATCAAAGCCAGTTGTGCAATTAACCAAAAGCAAGTGTGACTGAGCACCAATTCAAGGTGTGTGTGTGTGTGTGTGTGTGTGTGTGTGTGTGTGTGTGTGTGTGTGTGTGTGTGTGTGTGTGTGTGTGTGTGTGTGTGTGTGTGTGTGTGTGTGTGTGTGTGTGTGTGTGTGTGTGTGCCTGAATGTGTGAGACAAGAAGGGTGTAATGGGAGAGTTTATGCATACCATGTTACACTTTCTATAGACTGAAGTGTTTTTTGTTTCTTTTGCATGGACAATGTGTAATGTACAGTATATACAGAGCATTCTGAAAGTATTCAGACCCCTTGACTTTGTCCACATTTTGTTACGTTACAGCCTTATTCTAAAATGTATTAAATCGTTTTTTTCCCTCATCTATCAACACACAACACCCCATTAATGACAAAGCAAAAACAGGTTTTTAGAAATGTTTGCTAATGTATTACAATTAAAAATTTAAAAATTAAATATTACATTAACATAAGTATTCAGTCCCCTTACTCAGTACTTTGTTGAAGCACCTTTGGCAGCAATTCAAGCTCTGTCAGGTTGGATGGGGAGCGTTGCTTCTCAACTATTTTCAGGTCTCTCCAGAGATGTTCGATCGGGTTCATGTCCGGGCTCTGGCTGGGCCACTCAAGGACATTCAGAGACTTGTCACAATGCCACTCATGCGTTGTCTTGGCTGTGTTCTTAGGGTCGTTGTCCTGTTGGAAGGTGAACCTTCACCCCAGTCTCAGGTCCTGAGCTCTCTGGAGCAGGTTTTCATCAAGGATCTGTCTGTACTTTGCGTCGTTCAACTTTCCCTTGAGCCTGACTCTCCCAGTCCCTGCTGCTGAAAAACATCCCCACAGCATGATGCTGTCACCACCATGCTTCACAGTAGGGATGGTGCCAGGTTTCCTCTATACGTGACGCTTGGCATTCAGGCCAAAGAGTTCATTCTTGGTTTCATCAGACCAGAGAATCTTGTTTCTCATGGTCTGTGAGTCTTTAGGTGCCTTTTGGCAAACTCCAAGTGGGCTGTCATGTGCCTTTTACTGAAGAGTGACTTCCGTCTGGTCACTCTACCATAAAGGCCTGATTGGTTGAGTGCTGCAGAGATGGTTGTCCTTCTGGAAGATTCTCCCATCTCCACGGAGGAACTCTAGAGCTCTTGGAAGAGTCTTGGTGGTTCCAAAGTTTTTCCATTTAAGAATGATGGAGGCCACTGTGTTCTTGGGGAACTTCAATGCTGTGCCTCGGAGCTCTACGGACAATTCCTTTGACCCCATGGCTTGGTTTTTGCTCTGACATGCACCGTCAGCTATAAAGACAGGTGTGTGCCTTTCCAAATCATGTCCAATCAATTGAATTTACCACAGGTGTACTCCAATAAAGTTGTAGAAACATCTCAAGGACGATCGATGGAAACAGGATGCACCTGAGCTCAACTTCGAGTGTCATATCATAGGGTTTAAATAAGGAATTTCTGTTTTTGTCATTATGGGGTATTGCGTGTATATTACTGAGGATTTAAAAACAAAACCAATTTTAGAATAAAGCTGTAACGTAACTTAATGTGGAAAAAGTCAAGGGGTCTGAATACTTTCTGAAGGCGCTGTACGTGTCTTTGTAGCTATAGCTGTGTATTCCCTTCAGATGTAGTTCTGGTTTAGACTTTTAGCGGCTTTAGAGTTAGGATTGGTGAGCCACATCTATTTAAACCCACACAAAGTGGTTTTGGTGTCCCCCATTCCCCATAGTTTTTTAACATGGCATTGTGGGAGGTCAAATACTTGTTGAACTTGTTGGGAGTAGATTCTCTCCAGGCTCCGGAAAAGATCTCTGACCTCGTTACATTTCTGAAATCATTCTTCGCTCAACGCACTTCCTGTTCAAACCCATACACACAGCAGCTCCACCAATCAGAGAGAATGTTAGGGAGTCACAGGTCAACACAACATAGGGGTAGAGAACCTGGACCAGAGAGGGCGAGAGAGAGAGTTAGGGGGGGGAGTAGAAAGAGAGGGAGAGAAAGATAGACATTCTTTGATACTTGTTTTGATGAGTATCTTACCCCATCATGTTCACTAAAATCTTAAAAATATGAAACTAATTGACTAGAGGAGGGCATAGGCCACTACCAAGCCCAGGAAAAACACCAGTGAGTTTTACAGTGTCCTCTCCCTTCCCTATGTGAGGAAAATGTGTATCTCTTTAGACCACGGGCGTCAAACTCATTGACGTCCTTGTCGTCAATCTTTAATTTTGGTGATTATTAGTGAGCTGGACACAGTCAGGAAACTGTATAAAGGCCCATTGTCATTTCCACACAGTTTTGATATGGTTTTAGTGATTTTAAAGTATGTTGAGTTTGTTGATTATTACATTTTTTGACTCCAACCATCGGCATGACGGATCGGACCGTATGTTTGGCACCCCTGCATTAGATAATGATTCCACTACAACTCCTGACTGCTGGATGACATTACAGTCTGTTCTGAAGACCACAGGGTCCCAAGTAAAGCACAGTATTGTTTAACCATTGTATAAGATTCATTGCCCCGGTTGGTGATGACTACAGAGCAGGGAGGAGAAAGAGTAAAGATTTGATTGATATTCTGTTGGTCCTCAGCAGTTCAGATGGCTGTTAAGCCTAAGGCCTGTGCTCTGTAATCGAAGACAGACACAATACATTCTTTTAAACGCCTCATTCGCCATTGCTCTCTCATCTGCCCACTAGACCCAGCTATTTAATCCTCCTCCTTGGCCGTGATTAATAGCTGTCTGACATTTCACCTCCTTCCATATCAATTCTCAGTAGGGTGTTTTGGGTGTCCCATGTGCTGAACACTTCAGATGCCGTATCTCTCTCCAACCTTGTTCTCTGCACCCTTGACTGTTAATAGCGATGGCTCGTCCATTGGTCTCTCTCTCTCTCTCTCTCTCTCTCTCTCTCTCTCTCTCTCTCTCTCTCTTCTCTCCCTCCTCCCTCCTTCCCCTGACTCCCTCTCGCTCTCTCTCTCTCAATTCAATTTTCAATTCAATTCAATGGCTTTATTGGCATGGGAAACATATGTTAACATTACCAAAGCAAGTGACATAGATAATAAACTAAAGTTAAATAAACAATTACAAATTAACAGTAAACATTACACACAAAAGTTCCAAAAGAATAAAGACATTTAAAATGTCAAATTATGTCTATATACAGTGCTGTAACGAGGTGCAAATAGTTAAAGTACAAAAGGGAAAATAACTGACTCTCTCTCTCTCTCTCTCTCTCTCTCTCTCCCTCCCCCCCCTGACTCCCTCTCCCCTCTCTCTCTCCCTCCTTCCCCTGACTCCCTCTCCCCCTCTCTCTCCCCTCCCTCCCCCTGACTCCCTCTCTCTCTCTCTCCCTCCCTCCCTCCCCTGACTCCCTCTCCCCCTCTCTCTCCCCTCCCTCCCCCTGACTCCCTCTCCCCCTCTCTCTCTCTCCCTCCCCCTGACTCCCCCTCCCCTCTGACTCCCTCCCCCTCTCCCTCTCCCCTCCCTCCCTCCCCCCTGACTCCCTCTCCCCCTCTCTCTCTCCCTCCCTCCCCCTGACTCCCCCTCTCTCTCTCTCTCTCTATATATATATATATATATCCTCCCTCCTCCCCCTTCTCCCCTCTCTCCCTTTCCCCCTCTCTCTATCCCCCTTTCTCTCTCTCTCTCTCTCTCTCTCTCTCTCTCTCTCTCTCTCTCCCTTCCCTCTTCTCTCTCCCTTTCCCCCTCTCTCTATCCCCCTTTCTCTCTCTCTCTCTCTCTCTCTCTCTCTCTCTCTCTCTCTCCCTTTTCCCCTCTTCTCTTTCTCTTTCCACGCAGGTAGGGAGGCACACACACCATTATCACTACACTTTTCTATTGTAGTGTTGACAGTCTCTCCCCTCCTTGTTCTTGACCATTCAGATCAAACTCATCCATAAAAGTGATTCTACTATTGCTCCTTTCTGTGCCAATGACAGTGTTGTGCTGATCAGAGGAATCTGTACAAGAGCAAGTTTAAACCATGAAAGTCTACTTTAAGGCAGGCATTAAGTTTAGGGCATATTTTATATACAGAAAACCTAAGAGGCAAATTATCATTAAAAACTTCAAAGGCAAATTAGTCCAGTTATTTTAATTTATTTCTCAGATTAGAAATGAGGGGGGAATCCTATTTCTATTCTGTATTTTACAAAGGTTACAGAGAGTTCTCGCTGGTATAGGATTATTATCCTGAAACGTTGAGTTAATTACATATAGGACATATAGGACATATAGGACAGAGGGATCAAGAAGGAATAGTATAGAAAAGAGAGGAGTGCAAAGTGTACGAGATCACCATCAGGCTGGTTTCTGGGCTGAGGCGTTCTGAATGGTCTGCCTCCAGGGTGGGTCTCCATGGGCAGAACCTTCAGGTTCACATTCCTCAACGTTTTGTCTGGGCGTGGCACTGAGACTATGTTGCTGGAACAGGACGAGGTACCATACAGACCAAGACACCAGTTGTTATAATGTCTAAAACCACAATCCACTTCTTTGAGGACAGTTTAAACAAAATAGTGTCAGAGATGATTACTATCATTACCATTTCAAAGCAAACCCATCAATACCACTCAGTAACAGTACTGCCCTGTTGCCCGACACTATGATATGCCTACTCTTTAATCCTTGAGTTTAGTTTGTGTGGCCAAGAAGAAATCCACAGTTCATGAGATCCACAGATGCCTTTAGTAGAGGCCTAAAATATACTTTGAATCCAGTTGGCAATGATGCTTACAAAACACCCCAGGGACCTTACACCTTGCGTGCACAGAGCCACTTCTCTGACAGTGTTGCGTTTCTACAGGAGCTCATTTGATAGGAGGTGCGAAGGTGTTTGTGGATTTCTTCCTATCAGAAAGAGCCGATAGATGTAGTGAAGAAGCAGGAGGGAAAGGGAACAGTAGGGGGAAAATGCATGCTGGCTGCACAATATTTTCATAAACGATTAGAACCCATCTTGCTCACGGTCGTTATCAATATTGAACATTACATCACGGGCACTTCTAACATTCCACGCTAGAGTTTGAATCATACTCTAGGCTGTATGGTTTAAATACTGCCACAGGCTGATGAGAATCCCTCCACACTGCGGGAACCTGCGGAATTCAAGCATGCATCATTCTTTCATATCGCATTAAAGTGAAATTGGCTACATTTAATCAGACACCACGATAAATCTCCCCAGCACTTGTCGCGTGCTGTTTTTTATCACATGGTGGGAAATGCTCATCTCTCCTGAGCATCGTCTACTCACCTGGAATTGAGTCCAGCGTTATTGCATGCTGATGGAGTGATGGCAGTCTTGAGAGGGACAGATTCACTCAGTGAGTTATTGATCTCTGTAAGGGTGAAGGTATAGTCAAGTGTTTTAGTTCGAGGCTCGAGCTGAAAGATGACGGATTCTGTCATTAAAGTACATTACGGTCTGCTGTTAGATAAGACCTACCATCATAACCCTCCTTCTCTCACCCCCTTTAGACTCAAACCAATTAGGCAATATAAGTTCATTTCTATCTAAGTTAAACAGTATTCATACTGAACATCAGAGAGCACTAGCTAGACATGTCTGGATGTTATTAGTCGTTGCGTTTGTCCTGGGTGACTTATTTCCCCTCAGTGCAGCTGGGAGAGAGTGTGACACTGTTGGACTTCAGTTGGATAAACAGTCCCTGTGGAGGCCGGGACTCTTGTGTACACACTGGGCACAGCACACGCTCTCCACGGGGCCTGCCGCTAGGCCGCCGTCACCACGATGGATGGCTTAACCAGGCCAGAAGTCCATGTGAGCACAGCAGTTTAAATATGACTGAAGACCTCCCCATCCATGTACAGAATCTGTCACTACACACACACACACACACACACACACACACACACACACACACACTTGCAATATGACAATCAGGCCACCTAGGAAGGAAGTAGACTCAATGAGGCTTGACTGAGAGTAGTTTCACTATAATGAGCAATAGCTTTGAGTAAGCAGAAATTGAAATGTTTATTACCACGCATTACACATTTACCTCTCCGCAGTGTTGGGAAGGGCCTGTAAGTAAACATTTCACAGTTAGTCTACACCTGTAGTCTACACCCGTTGTTTATGAAAATTAGATTTTATTTAGTGACACATGCAAACACACACCCAGGACTACACATAAAACTCAATGAGTTAATTATTTTAAAGGGGAACAGTCATTATTTTAAATTGGAGACGTTTTTCCTGTTTAGAAGAGGGTCTAAATGGTTTGTATCGGAGGGACTGAGCCTGGTTGCCTTGGCAGCGGCCCAGGGGGAGTGACAGAGCATCAGAGGTGCTATCTGTCTGCATTACACCAACCCCAGTACACCAGCCCCAGTATATCTCTATCTGGGCAGCAGCCTGTAGAGAGCCACCCTTCCTTCACACAGCGATTATCTCCTTGTGAACGGCGAGCATGGGCCTGGCTGTGTGTGTGTTTGTGTCTGAGCCACACTCTGCCTGTGATTTACAGCACCCCCCTGCATCCCCTCTCTCCCCCTCTCTCTCTCTACCTCCCTCCTTCCCTCCCTCTCTGCTTCTGTCTGCTGGTCAACTGCCAGGGTGAAGGCAGCTTCCACGGCCAGTCCACCATAAATCTGGACACTTCCTTCTACTGTCTCCTACTTCGAGGGGAAGCCTGGCCTGTTGCAAACACCATTAACCCTCTTCCTCTCTGTACACAACCCCCTACACAACCCTGCCCCACACACCCATCCTCCATGACAAGCTTCAGCAGGGAGCCTCCGTCCTCTTTCCTATCCTCTCAGACCTTAGTCTCGTAAACCCGACCCTAGGCAACAGCAGTGACTAAGGTATGGTTTCATTGAAGGACTCGAATCAAATCAAATTTGATTTGTCACATGCACCAAATACAACAGGTGTAGACCTTACAGTGAAGTGCTTACTTACAAGCCCTTAACCAACAATGCAATTTTAAAAAAATACCTACAAAAAAAAGAAGAAATAAAAGTAACAAATAATTAAAGAGCAGCAGTAAAATAACAATAGCGAGGCTATATACAGGTGGGTACCGGTACAGAGTCAATGTGCGGGGGCACCGGTTAGTCAAGGTAATTGAGGTAATATGTCCATGTAGGGAGAGTTATTAAAGTGACTATGCATAGATAATAACAGAGAGTAGCAGCAGCGTAATTGGCAACTTCGATAAGAAGAATACAATACAAATCCGGGATGGGTCCTCTACAGACAGACAATTCTCCCAATAATTCACAAGGCAGACCTGCCAGTAACATCACAATTCTAAAACAAAGTTTGCAGGCAAAACCTTATCACTTGCAAAATGCACTCATTAAACCTCTGTGATCTCCATCTTTCTAGCTACTATTTAGTATTTTATTCAAGCGGATAAGGTAGTGACGTAGGCAGTGAGTAGCTCCTCTATTATGTACACATATTAAACCCAAACATTTAGAAAATTGTGGGAGGCAACCTGGATGTCGAGAGAGAGAGAGAGAGAGAGAGAGAGAGAGAGAGAGACAGACTACTCCCACCTCTGTCCAACCAATGAAAGGGAAAGGACCCAGCAGCCTAATTCTGGGTCCAGTTAGACAGCAGGCGGAGTAAAGGTGCTGTGATCAGAAATTAGGGTTTTATTTACCGTCATGTTGTCGGCCCACAGTTCAAAAGTGAGGAATATATTTACAAATTTACAGTCCAGGAAAAAATAGTCGTTGAAAAGGTTTGAATTTGACAAAAACGATCTTAACACTGCGAGGGCAAAACTCCCAAACATGGCAAAAATTGCAGATAGACACACAGCAAAGTAAGCAATGTAATGACACGATCTAAGCAGGCATGTAAAAGAAGCACCTAACACAAAGGACAGGCCTACAAATGCCAGCTGTCATCTGAATGTATATAAATAGGCAACTTTAATTAGGTTACAAGCGACCATACGGGCATTAGAGTTTTGTCTTTCTACCTATTTGCGTGTCTTCCTGAGTTCTTAGGACAAAATATTTTCATCTGCACTGTACCCGTTTTAGGGGTTATGTCTGTACCGGAAAAGGTCAGGTTCATAGGTCATTCAACTCAACACGACGGACAGAATATTTGAAGCAAATGCTGGGTTTTCGAAGCAACGTGGGAACAAATGGACAATGGTCACGAACTAAAGGTAGGCCAGTCCTCAGTACTGCCATATGCTTGGTGACACTGGAAACCTGTTTTTCTCAGTCCTAGTTAGATTGGACTCAAAACAGCATCAGTTTGTTTATCGAATGGGTATTTCATTTTTTTGCTGTTGGAATAAGATATGAGGATACAAAGCGTCCCCATTTCAACCCAAGACCTTGGTCTTTCTCTTAATTTTGAAAAAAGCAATGTAAGATATACTGGTGCTGAAAAACACACAAGAGTAAAAGGTGTGACAACCAACCCCGGTCTCCCCTATAAACAATCTTAAAAGCGGTTAAAATAAAAGTCTTGTCTCCTGATGACAAAGCAAAACATTTTCAAAAGGTTTTCAGGCCACAAAAGAATCGCTCAAGATGAGTGATGCAACTGTCCCAGAATGCCAATTTGCAGCTTGCTGAGGAAAGTTTTGTTGGGGGCGGCGAGGGGGAATAAAGTTGTTTTGTCATTGAGCTGCCCAAGTGCATCTATGAAATGTGAGATGAAAGAAGCCTAGAGCGAGTCTTCCGGTGAACTATTGGCAGATTCTATACAGTCTGAACCTCTACCATCCAGAGGCAAACCTCTCACTGACACGGCACACAATGCACTGTCTGAGAGTTGCTCCTAAGGGAACATAGGGCTGCTTGATCTCCCCGGTGTCCGTCACATTTTTATGCTGGGTTAAGACACTGACATAGTTTTGGTTATGTAAAAGTTGATCTAATTACTGTACTTCTGCTTTTGGAATAAGGACATGCTGTAGATAGTTTATTTTCTAGGAATCTAAACAAGATCATTTCACATTACCTAACAGTGATAATTGGTTAAATGGTAGCTGGAAGAAAGTGCTGTGAAAAATGTGGCTTTTACAAGACAACAAGAGGAGAAATTGGTTGGTGCTTTTCTTGGCAGCTCTACTGTATATGGAACAACCATGCCATGATGGGTCATTCATGTGCAGTGTTTTCTTGGTCACCAGGAACTGGTTATGTCCTTGACAGAAGGTATACACACGTCTGAACATATTGTTTGATCATGTGATGTTTTGGAGGGTCTGAGTGACTCAAAGTTGTTGCCACCTTCACTTTGCTTATAGAGCAACACTGACGTCTTTAGACCTTTTTCTTTGAAAAGATTTACACTAAAAAGCCTATTGAGGGAGCTGCTGCTTGCCTGGCCTCCCGTTCCTCTCTCCTCTCCTCCCCATATTCTCGCTCCACAAATACCTGCACCTGACAGCATAAGGAGCTGAGTGCGGTCATTATGTCATTATCACAATAATCTCACTGTAAAAGCCCAACACCTGTATGGAGCGCCCTTAGGGACGCCTTGTGCAAGCAATCCAGAGACATTTTCTGTATAAAGGGAGGAAAATAAATGACAGAGTAACACTGTTTATGTAAATCTCATTTAACATGCGTCTTATGTCCTGCCCCGCTGGCTTGGCAGCACAGAGCTGAGACGATGAGGCAAGTGACAGCACAGTGGCTTAATATGACTGATTTCTTCTGTAATGATAATGCGATTGAGCACAGTGTTTGTGAAGAGCACAAAGGGCCAAGGGAAGATGACAGCCATTTGAGTTAAACATTAAATGATCAAGAGGCCTCGTGTGGTACACAGCAGTCACCCCATGCCCTGACAAAGGCTTTACATTACCTAATGGGGAAGGGTTGAGGGAGCTCATGTGCATCTGTGTGAGCAGCCAGATGGTAACTGTCACCTCAGAGTTAGAGTCCAGTCATTTAGCGTTCCGGTAGGACTGATGGAGAGTGTCAAAAGGAGAGCTCTTGAAGGCTCAGTGATACACAGATCTGATGCTCCTCCACTGCCTGGGTTCCAGCCCACCCCTCACCCGCCCTCATAATACCACATCTGCTCTACATTAGTGTTGGCCTGGTCCCCTGCCGTTGCCAGCCAACTGACTGACTAGGGGACTTTCTTAGGGTGTCAGATGGGGAAAACCCTTTGTGACAGGCATCTGTAGTTCTCTAAATGGCATCTCTGAGAAAAAAATGGCTGATAATTTTCAACCTAATAGAATCATAGTTAATTCACCACTGGTATCTGTTCATTTCAGTTCTCATTTCAGTTCTACCTAGTATAAAAGTCCTCCAAGATTTAGAATGTATTTCCCCGGTGGAAATGAAATCCTTTAAGCTACAGTTTACATAAGATTCACTCTTCACATTAAAATAATTTAGCTTTTTAAAGAATATGAATAACCACGCATATTTAATCACATCATTCATTAAATTGAAATCTGTGTTAATTAGCCATAAATGACAGTGAGTAATTGTATTTGCTGACAAACAACCTTCATAAGCATACCCTTCTCCTTTTCTGGGGGAAGCTGATTTGTTATCATGAAATTAGCATATCATCTAAATAAAGAGGTATAACTGGATATCAAAAAGTCTCAGTGTATGGTGACTCAAAGAGGATCCACCATGAGCCTCAAAACTCAACGGCTGTTCATCCATCACACGTCCAACTGTCAGATAGATACAGTAGATACCTACACTTGGCTCTGAGAGCTACGCTGCCTGTAATTTACATAACACAGCAGAGAGAGAGAGAGAGAGACTCATCAAATGGCAAATGCCTAGGATTTCATTTCATAATTTCTCCCTCCCCTCCTCCCTCAACTCCTACTCACCAAACTGTGGGTTTAGCATCACTGTTGGGTATCCCATCCTCCTTCAGAGGGCCCCATCCTCCTTTTTTTTCAGGGGAGAATCTGCGATTTTGTCAAAGAATGCCCATATCATCAGTGGGCTAACTTCATTGTACAGCCGGGGTCAGGGGCAGGTCAGCTCCCAGGATATCCACGAGGAGAAGCCCTCCCTGGACTACCCAGTGAACCCCCATCCTCCCCTGGCCATAATCTGTCTTTTTGGGAAGACACTTGGCTCTCCAGGGGGGTCAGCTATCCTTTACAAGAGGCCCTGTCATCTGCCTGCTGACTAATGGGCCAGGCCCAGTGACAAGTACTGATGAGCAGCCCCGAGGCAGGGTGTCCACTCCACTGCATGGCACACAGACCAGCCAGTGCACCTCAGTTAATAAGACTCAGACTCACTCTGCAATCCCAGCCTAGTACTGCCCAACCTGGTCTCAGAGCATTTCATATTATTTGGTATGTAAATCCGAGACAGTCCATTTAGTATGATATGTTACATTTCGTATGGTGTGTATACATTTGTGGATGTTCACCATCCATTTCGTAGGATATGTTACGAATTTGAAAAACATACAATATGTTACGAATTTGAAAAACATACAATATATTACGAATTCTAATTTGTTGTGGCTAATGTTAAGTAGGTGGCTAATGCTAATGTTAGCTAGCTGGCTAACGTTAGCTAAGCTAGGGGTTAGGGTTCTTGGTTAAGGTTAGAGTTAGAGTTAAGGTTAGGAGTTAGGTTAAAGGGTTAAGTTTAGGGTTAGGGGGAGCTAAACGTGTTAAGGCTGGGGTAAGGGTAAGGGTTAGCTAACATGTTAAGTAGTTGCAAAGTAGCTAAAAGTAATAAGTAGTTGAAAAGTTGCTAATTAGCTAAAATTGTCCATTATTAGATTCGAGCACGCCATCCTTTGGGTTGCTAGACGTTCACATTATACAGCCACCCATCTACCCCGACCAACCACACTCCTTTCGTTTTTGCCTTAAACCTTCTGTCTTATGTAACTATACCAAACTTAACATATCATACTAATTGACTATGTTATGTCTAGTCTATGGGACCAGGCTGCATGGTTCGTTCAATGATCTTTATTTGAATGATTTATGATACATGCTGATCAAGGCAGTAGCAGTGTGGTGGAGCAGGTAACTGGCTCTTTAGAAACACCAGGTTCCCACAGCCTGATGCGTCAGTGGTAGCAACACAAAGGAGCCTGTTCAATGGGCTCAATTTCTCCTGAGAAAACATTACAGTTGACAGTGGTCCAAAGTGAACAGTCAAAGGGTGAGTAACTCTATGCTTCTGGGGATTTCTCCAAAATAGCTTAATCACAATCAAAACACTTCATTCCACAGCAAAACAGTCCATACTGATTTGAATAGAGGAAAAAGCATGAATATGAAATCACAAGTTGATGTGTTGACATCTGTTTATGCAGTGATTTTGTCTAGTATGATCACAGCATATGAGGGAACCTGGATAAGAGAGAACCTGTGGCTGTAGCCCCAGAGTTACAGAGTAGTGGAGCAGGACACTAACAGTGCTGTTCCACCTCTGGCGTCCTGTCAACTGAGGCAGAAACATTCATTATTCACTTGCTGACTGCATGAATTATGAATTGTGATAGGCTATCCCCGAGACCTTAAATGCTGCAGCTGGACAACAATTCTTAGTTTTTTTTATAATGGAAGGAAAATAATGGTTGGAGGAGGATAAAGATGCCATTGGCTAGAAAGCTTTATACAGTGCTGTCAATGTGCCGCAGCTAGGATAAGGATGTAGTCTAGGATACATTGAGTTCATGTTTGGGGGAAAAGACATCTGCATGTACAACTGTTTCATGAGCCTCAATGTTTTCAACTTTGAAACAAAAGTGACTGTATGTATTTTAACAACTACCTTGTGATGTGCACATCTGGTCCATACAAGGTAATGTGGGTCCAGTCCATACAAGGTAATGTGGGTCCGGTCCATAAAAGGTAATGTTGGTCCGGTCCATACAAGGTCATGTGGGTCCGGTCCATACAAGGTAATGTGGGTCCGGTCCATACAAGGTAATGTGGGTCCGTTCCATACAAGGTAATGTGGGTGACATATGGTCTGTCATTTCTAGGAGCTCCTAAGATCCATCTGGCAAGACACTCCACTGTATTTATCTCAACATGTTGGGACAGACCGGTTAATACCAGTATACTGGGCTTATATGCCTTCCAAGAGGTTTCTGCACTGTGTTCTTTTATAACATGATTTATCAGGGGCAGGTTTCAGTGGTTTAGTGATTTCTTTGTGCCTTTTTCTGTCAAGGGCTTTATGCTTAAAAGTCCCTGGCATATTTTCTAAATATATCCCGTTTCCTAAAGAGGAGGGGGAAACAATTCTGAAAATCGCGGATGTCTCCCTCTCAACCTACCTCCCCCTCCCACCCTGAAGCGTTTATAGTCCCATGCCAAGGATGAGAGAGAATATTCAATTTCACGAGATGAAACACAAAAATGTGTCAGGCCCTGCCTTGCGCGTGCAGCTAGGCCGAGGCGGTGCGCTGCTGTTCTCTTGTGCCGCTCTCTCTCTCTCGCGCGCTCGCTGGCTGTGTGCACCCGGGAGGGCTTGCAGGGTATTCCGTGTCTTTTGGTATTTTTCTTTGAAGACAATGAGATTAGAGAGAAAATGAAGAAAAATATTCTGCAGGGCTGGAGCACTTGTTAGTCTTTTTGTTATACCAACAAATGTTGTTTGCTCCCGCGATTTTGCTCCGTTTTGTTTTCCTCAATGGAGCCGAAATGTCATAGTCGCCCAAAGGACTGCAGTTTGCAGGGGTTGAATTATACTGAACAAAAATTTTAAAGCAACATGAAACTATTTCAACGATTTTATGAGTTACAGTTCATAGAAGGAAATCTGTCAAATGAAATACATTCATTAGGCCCTAATCTATGGATTTCACATGACTGGGCAGGGGGCAGCCATGGGTGGGCCTGGGAGGGCATAGGCCCACCCAACCACTGGGGAGCCAGGCCCAGCCAATCAGAATCAGTTTTTCCCCACAAAAGGGCTTTATTACAGACAGAAATACTCCTCAGCTTTTGTTGCAAATGGAACATTCCTGGGATTTTTTTATTTCAGCTCATGGAACATGGAACCAACACTTTACATGTTGCATTTATTGTTTTGTTCGGTATAGTATGATGCTTAGGTACTGCAGGGCTCCAGACTACGACTATAAAGTCACTTTTTTTTTACCCTTTGACTTGGCTGTGAGAGTAACATTTTTAATTGGGATGTATATTTTACCTGGTCACCTCAATCAAATGAATGTTTTACATTCAAGATCTACAGTATCTGATATGGCTTTGAAATATGGAGCTGCTGCAATAGGACTCGTTGGGTAGTATTTAGCCCGAAGGTACTACCCAAAGGCCGGCAGATGGTGATATTGAGTAATTTAGACTTACACAGTAATTATGACAACTTCCGGAGGACGTCCTCCAGCCTATCATAGCTCTTGCAGCATGAACTGACATGTTGTTCACCCAGTCAAAGGATTAATAATGAATCTAGTACTGAAAGCATAAGCTACAGCTAGCTAACACTGCATTGTATAAAATGTGGTGAGTAGTTGACTCAAAGAGAGAGAAAGACAATAGTTGAACAGTTTTTTACTAATTAATTTATTCCAAAATGAAGGAGAAGAACGACAGAAATAGAGAGAGAGAGAGATTGTCATCTTTTCCAGTTTCACTTGCTTAGCTTGCAAATGCAGATAGCTAGTTTAGCCTACTGAAACACCCTGCTGAGAGGGATGCTATGTTAGCTAGCTGGCTATGGCTTTCCAACACAACACTGTAACTCTTCCAAGTCAAGGTAAGCTTTGGGTTTTACGAATTTATTGTTGTATATGGTTCCGGTGTAACTGGTACACTAACTTTACTGCATGATTGTAGCAGGTTTACTAACACGTTAGTTCTATTAGGTATGCTGACTATGACGTAGTTACTTTAGCTAATATGGTGGCAACTATATAGGCTGTGTGCAGCGGTTTGGCTTGGAAAGGTTTTTCTTCGCCTGGTCACATACAGCTGATGTGTTGTGCATTGAAGTCCACAAGCGAAGGGAAGTGGTGAGAGGAGGTAGAGCGCATAGTAGATACAATAGATGCGAGAAAGAATACAACATGGCTGCTATGAAAGTGAACTGTGTATTTATCAGCTGAAAAACATTTCTTAATAAACGGAAGCAAACAGAACAAAACGGGGATGAACATATATGAATTTGTCCAATAGAAACTCTTGTTTTCAACTTTTGGACTAATGATTACACCCTAGATCAGCTAGATGCAGGCAAGCGTGTGCAATGTGGTATTGAATGTCACTGTCTGTCCATGTGTCACTGAAAGTCACATCAAATTTGTCTCTCGACCTGTGTGCATCTACGTTATAAACTTTCATTCATGGGCTAGGTTGTAGCAACCTCATGATGGGTATAGAGAAAATGTGAGTATCGTGTAGTATCCTAAACCTATCGTTACATTGAACTGGGTGAATGGAATATGAATGAGAGTCATCCAATATGTTGTAATAAAAATAAGGCCACGCTCATGAAAAAAAATCGTCCTTCCTCATCTTAAACGGCACTGACCGCCACTGATATGTATTTTTTCAAGTTTCACGTTTTTAATGTCACAAGTTCAGTGAAATGCCTTCCTTGCAAGCTCTAACCCCAACAATGCAGTAATCAATATCAATGTAGTACTAAGAATTACAAGGTAGAACAGAAACATGCAAGATATAGAAATAAGAAATAAAAAAGACACAATAAAGTAAGTATGCATTCAATATACATGGTCACTTCCATTTACCATATATTTTTATGCAATTTGATACTGGGGTTCTACTGTGATTCGATGTTCCAAACATATTGCTCACCATATGTCTGCTAAGGAGGGACAAGAGAGAGCCATGAGAAAACGAGTTTCCATCAGTCATGGAAATTAAAGTGTGAAGGCAAATTGGCTCCCTGTTTAAAAAGAAAATGGAGAACAAGCTATGAAGGAAAATACTGGAGTTTTGGTGCAGGTAAAGCCAACAAGGGCAAAAATAATATTGAGGTATTGTCAAAACGATATGATATAGAGTCAAACATTATTTCCCAAACTATTTTTTTCCCATCACTACAATCCAGTGTGTATTTGTTATGGAAACTCTACCAACACATGCGAGCTACAAAATCACTGCTAAACACAACCTATTGCTAGGTGCACACTTGAATTAAAGGGTAACTACACTCCAAAATAAAAATGACTTAGATTTTTCCCAGGCCAAAAAAATGGTCCTTTAAGCATTGTTGTGGACTTAGAACATCAAAGTGTGTTGTTTTTCTACCAAAGTGTGATGTTGAGAGTGAAACCTAGAACATTAACACAGAGAAAATGTCATTTAGGGAAAAAACTAAATGAAATTCTGCAAAAAATAAACATTTGTTTATAGGGCCTTAAAATTCCCACTTCCTCGGGTTGTGGATTACCCCCAATCGAATTAGGCCCATATGTCATATTAGTGCACATAAAGATGAAGGCAAATTCATCTCCATTGAACAAAAAATCAGAAAATTCTGGAGCCCTGTCACGCCCTGACCTTAGTTATCTTTGTTTTCTTTATTATTTTGGTTAGGTCAGGGTGTGGCGAGGGTGGTATGTGTTTTTTTTGCCTAGGGTTTTTTGTAATTCTATGGGGTTTTGGTATGTCTAGGTATATGTAGGTCTATGGTGGCCTGAATTGGTTCCCAATCAGAGGCAGCTGTTTATCGTTGTCTCTGATTGGGGATCCTGTTTAGGTTGTCATTTTCCATTTTGGTTTTATGGGTTATTGTCTATGTGTAGTTACATGTCAGCACTCGTTGTTATATAGTTTCACGTTCGTTTTGTTAGTTTGTTAGTTTGTTTAGTGTTTTTGCCTTCATTAAAAGAAGCATGTATGCTTATCAAGCTGCGCCTTGGTCTCATCAATATGACGAACGTGACACCTACTTTGACTGTGAAATATAACATTAATAGCCTAATTGTCAACTCAAAATGCATGGATTAGGTTGCATGTCAAAATATCTTGAACCATGTAACAAGTTATTTATTGAATGCCATCTCAATATTACGCTCCTTATTGAGCATTGTGAATGACTTGAGATGATTACACATTTTTATATTGCATGACACCGCAAATACTTCTTTGGGGGCAACCAAACATGAGCTGGTGCTGGTTCTCTATAGGATTGAGCTGGTTCTCTATAGGATTGAGGTTAGGGCTTTGTGATGGCCACTCTAATACCTTGACTTTGTTGTCCATAAGCCATTTTGCCACAACTTTGTAAGTATGCTTGGGGTCATTGTCCATTTGGAAGACCCATTTGCAACCAAGCTTTAACTTCCTGACTGTTGTCTTGAGATGTTGCTTCAAAATATCCACATAATTTTCCTCCCTCATGATGCCATCTATTTTGTGAAATGCACCAGTTCCTCCTGCAACAGAGCACCCCCACAACATGATGCTGCCACCCCGGTGCTTCACGGTTGGGATGATGTTCTTCGGCTTGCAAGCCTCCCCCTTTTTCCTCCAAACATAACGATTGTCATTATGGCCAAACAGTTCTATTTTTGTTTCATCACTCCAGAGAACAATTCTCCAAAAAGAACAATCTTTGTCCCCATGTGCAGTTGCAAACCGTAGTCTGGCTTTATTATGGCGGTTTTGGAGCAGTGGTTTCTTCCTCGCTGAGTGGCCTTTCAGGTTATGTTGATATAGGACTCGTTTTATTGTGGATATAGATACCTTTGTTCCAGTTTCCTCCAGCATCTTCACAAGGTCCTTTGCTGTTGTTCTGGGATTGATTTGCACTTTTCCCACCAAAGTACGTTCATCTCTGAGAGACAGAACGCGTCTCCTTCAAATCAAATCAAATCAAATCAAATCAAATTTTATTTGTCACATACACATGGTTAGCAGATGTTAATGCGAGTGTAGCGAAATGCTTGTGCTTCTAGTTCCGACAATGCAGTAATAACGAGCAGGTAATCTAACTAACAATTCCAAAAAAAAAAAAAATACTGTCATACACAGTGTAAGGGGATAAAGAATATGTACATAAGGATATATGAATGAGTGATGGTACAGAGCAGCATAGGCAAGATACAGTAGATGATATCGAGTACAGTATATACATATGAGATAAGTATGTAAACCAAGTGGCATAGTTAAAGTGGCTAGTGATACATGTATTACATAAGGATGCAGTCGATGATATAGAGTACAGTATCAACATATGCATATGAGATGAACAATGTAGGGTAAGTAACATTATATAAGGTAGCATTGTTTAAAGTGGCTAGTGATATATTTACATCATTTCCCATCAATTCCTGAGCGGTATGACGGCTGCGTGGCCCAATGGTGTTTATACTTGCGTACTATTGTTTGTACAGATGAACGTGGTACCCTCAGGCGTTTGGAAATTGCTCCCAAGGATGAACCAGACTTGTGGAGGTCTACATTTTTTTCTGAGGTCTTGGCTGATTTCTTTTGTTTTTCCCATGATGTCACGCAAAGAGGCACTGAGTTTGAAGGTAGGCCTTGAAATACATCCACAGGTACACCTTCAATTGACTCAAATGATGTCAATTAGTCTATCAGAAGCTTCTAAAGCCATGACACAGTCAACTTCATGTATGTGAACTTCTGACCCACTGGAATTGAAGTACAGGGAATTATTAGTGAAATAATCTGTCTGTAAACAATTGTTGGAAAAATTACTTGTGTCATGCACAAAGAAGATGTCCTAGCCGACTTGCCAAAACTATAGTTTGTTAACAAGAAATTATGGAGTGGTTGAAAAACAAGTTTTAATGACTCCAACCTCAGTGTATGCAAACTTCCGACTTCAACTGTAGGTTCCCTTCAGGTATAGTTTGTATACCTCTGTAAAACCCATATTCCATTATTTGAGCATGGTGGTTTCTGACATTTCTTTTTGTGTGGCTCTCTGTACTCCAACTGAACTCTCATGCCTGCGTTACATACAACATGACATGACTGTGCTTTAGATATATGACACCACAACATGTAAATCATTACACAGAATGAATAATGATATTAAATAATAATACTGCTCTTCAATAGCTGAAGCCGTTTCTCCACTTCCCTGTCCCCTCCATCACCTACACTGTCTGTTCTCAGTTTCAGAATGGCTCTTTATTCTCATTTCAAAAGGATCCTCCATCCCTACTGGTTCAAATGTAATGTGTTGAAATATATAGCTCCAGTTCTTACAATGCTCTTCTTTTGTTCTTATGTCTTGAAAAAAAAAAAAGATTGGTGGCCAATGGAACGAGAGGCTTATCCATGATGCAGGGGAACAATAATGCACGCACAAGGATTTTAGGACAAAAAGTAATCACATTTTCCACAGTGGGATGGAGAGCATAATTGAGGAATGTTAACCCATTTCCCGCTCCCCCCTCCCCTTTCTTTCAGATCTAGATGTAGGGGTTTGCAGAGGAACGACCCTATAGGATTGCCCTATTTCGATTCCCATACAGTATGACTTGAGCTTTTTCCAATACATTGTTTATGAGTGAGAGGTCCGTCACAGTACAGTCTGCTCATTGTGCAGAACTCAGAATCAACGAGGGAGTTGATGTGAAAGAGAGCAGCCACGGGTGAAATCTGTCAATTTTTTCTGCGTTCACACTAGCCGTCCGCATCCAAATCACACATCAAACATATGGAAAATTCCGCTTTAGTGTGACAGAAGCCGTATAAATTGCCATAAGCGTTGCACTTATGAATGTGGCTGTGCCTGTGGAGCCAGCGTGAACCAATGTAGTGTGTCTCAGTCTTGTAAAACAGGCTGACTGGTCTGTGAGAGCACAAGTCTCTCCATCTATGTAAAAATAAGGGGGCCAGCGGAGGGTTTCAACGTCCTACAGATATCTTCCCATTGGGGATAGTGAATGTTACTGCGAAGTATTGTTAGGAACCAGCATGTACTCTTTCTTCCCCATGGGAGGAACATCAATAGACATTATGATATTCTTAGAATCCTTAGAATTACAGTATCAGTCAAAAGTTTGGACACACCTACTCATTCCAGGGTTTTTCTTTATTAAAAAAAAAAACTATTTTCTACATTGTAGAATAATTGTGAAGACATCAAAACTATATGGAATCATGTAATAACCAAAAAAGTGATATATGAAAATATATTTTATATTTGAGATTCTTCAAAGTAGCCACCCTTTACCTTGATGACAGCTTTGCACACTCTTGGCATTCTCTCAACCGGCTTCACGAGGTAGTCACCTGGAATGGATGTCAATTAACAGGTGTGCTGTTAAAAGTACATTTGTGGAATTTCTTTCCTTCTTAATGTGTTTGAGCCAATCAGTTATGTTGTGACAAGGCAGGGTTGGTATACAGAAGATAGCCCTATTTGGTAAAATACCAAGTCACAGCTCAAATGGCAAGAACAGCTCAAATAAGCAAAGAGAAACGACAGTCCATAATTACTTTAAGACATGAAGGTCAGTCAATACGGACAAGTGCAGTCGCAAAAGCCATCAAGCGCTATGATGAAACTGGCTCTCATGATGACCGCAACAGGAAAGGAAGACCCAGAGTTACCTCTGCTGCAGAGGATAAGTTCATCAGAGTTACCAGCCTCAGAAATGGGCAATTAGCTGCACGTCAGATTGCAGACCAAATAAATACTTCACAGAGTTCAAGTAACAGACACATCTCAACATCAACTGTTCAGAGGAGACTGCGTGAATCAGGCCTTCATGGTTGAATTGCTGCAATGAAACCACTACTAAAGGACACCAATAATAAGAAGAGACTTGCTTGGGACAAGAAACACCAGCAATGGACATTAGACCTGTGGAAACCTCTCCTTTGGTCTGATGAGCGCAAATTTGAGATTTTTGGTTCCAACCAGCTTGTCTTTGTAAGATGCAGAGTTGGCGAACGGATGATCTCCACATGTGTGGTTCCCACCGTGAAGCATGGCAGAGGAGGTGTGATGGTGTGGGGGTGCTTTTCTGGTGACACTGTCAGTGATTTGTTTAGAATTCAAGGCACTCTTAACCAGAATGGCTACCACAGCATTCTGCAGCGATACCCCATCCAATCTGGTTTGTGTTTAGTGGTGCTATCATTTGTTTTTCACCAGGACAATGACCAAACATACCTCCAGGCTGTGTAATGGCTATTTGACCAAGAAGGAATGTGATGGAGTGCTGCATCAGATGACCTGGCGTCCACAATCACCCGACCTCAATCAATTGAGATGGTTTGGGATGAGTTGGAATGCGGAGTGAAGGAAAAGCAGCCAACAAGTGCTCAGCATATGTGGGAACTCATTCAAGACTGTTGGAAAAGCATTCCAGGTGAAGTTGGTTGTGAAAATGCCAAGAGTGTGCAACGCTGTCATCAAGGCAAAGTGTGGCTACTTTGATGAACATAAAATATAAAATATATTTTGATTTGTTTCAAGCTTTTTTTCTTTACTACATGAGTCCATATTTGTTATTTTATAGTTTTGATGTCTTCACTACTATTCTACAATGCAGAAAATAGTACAAATAAAGAAAAACCCTGGAATGAAACGTTTGACTGGTACTGTACTACATGGTGAAATCTTTGATGGGATCCAAATGAGATGCAAAACAACAACATCATGGAGAACTGGCTCATGGACACTTTAGGGACAATATATTAGGAGGCTACACAATTATTAGATTAGAACTGAGATATTATAATTTGGTGGGTGGTCATATTTCACACGTGTGTGTATTAGTACACCCTCAGAGACCTAGGTCACAGTCTGCTTGTTCCATTATCAACAGCAGCCCTGGAGCAATTTGGGCAAAGTGCCTTGCTCAAGGGCACATTGACCGATTTTTCACCTTGGAGATTCACACTAGTGATCATTTGGTTCCTGACTAAACACTCTAACCGGTAAGCTACCTGCTGCCCTACTACACAGTGCACTACTTGACTAATAACTCCACACAACAGCAATCCATTATGCAGAGCGAGGAGTGAGTTCATGTTGTTGTTGGGGATGGGTTTGTTGATGACTCAACTTGCCTAGCCCTTGCCCTTGCCCTTCACAGCAGGGAGAGCAGAGAGAGCGACATATAGCAACAAGCTTGTCACTGGCAGTGTGCATAATTACAGGTGAGATGGATGGTTTACTCCTGTCCTCGCCCAACCGTTCCTCTCCATTTATCTCTCTGATGAACAAGTGAGGGATGGTACCCAAGTGAGGGATGGCACCCAAGTGAGGGATGGCACCCAAGTGAGGGATGGTACCCAAGTGAGGGATGGTACCCAAGTGAGGGAGGTACCCAAGTGAGGGATGGTACCCAAGTGAGGGAGGTACCCAAGTGAGGGATGGTACCCAAGTGAGGGATGGTACCCAAGGGATGGTACCCAAGGAGGGACCCAAGTGAGGGATGGTACCCAAGTGAGGGATGGTACCCAAGTGAGGGATGGTACCCAAGTGAGGGATGGCACCCAAGTGAGGGATGGTACCCAAGTGAGGGATGGTACCCAAGTGAGGGATGGTACCCAAGTGAGGGATGGTACCCAAGTGAGGGATGGCACCCAAGCGAGGGATGGCACCCTCATCAACAGCATCAATCCTGCAGGGGGTTGTACATCATCAGGTGTTGAGTGGCAGGGGGCTGGGATATAGTAGGGGCCAGAAACAGCTTTGGGATAGGTAGTCTCAGCTCAGCTAGGACCAGCAGTAGTCGACACTCCAGTGATCAGATGATTCAAGCCATGACTAAATTAGAGAGAGTGAGATGTACTGTAGGATCATTTGAAGAACAAACAAATAAAATTCTTAAAATACAGGTGTTCCTGTACCCCATACATCCTCTTTCCTGGCAGGCATGCACCCTGTATGAAAGGAAAAATATCAGGGAGGAAGAGACCCCTGCTCTGACCACGTTACTACAGCGAGCCAGGGCCTCTCGCCTCAAAGTCTTCAATGTTTCCTCTTCTCACCATTGAACCTCCAAGTTGTGCCTTTGCCTCCCACCCTGCCTTTGATATCTGTTTGATCTGCCGGGCTCAGACTGCCTCTGAGAGGGCTGTGAGTGTGGCGGAGCAAAGGGGAGCATTTGAAAGCCTTTAAAAGGCGCTGTGTGCTGCATGCGCTCCTCTCTCTCACCCAGCCGCCCGCTCTGTGACCCAACAGAACCACTGATGTTAACTGCGTGTTTTTGTTGTGGAAATAGGAGAGCGTGGCGAGGGCGGCTGTTTATGGTGGCAGCCGATGTGTGTTGTTGTTGTTGTTGTTGTTGCTTTGGGTTGTTTCCTTTTTAGTAGCTCCGCCTTGGATCTCGAAGACTTAGAAACCCTACTACCCTACCCTGGTCTCCATCTCTCTCTCATTTTCTCTCTCTCTCGCCCACACTCTCTCTTTTCTCTGCTCCACATCTCGAGAAATACCCTTCCATTGCCTTATCCAGTCCCAGAGGATTGGGATATAAAATCCCTGCCTGGTCTCAGCGCTCTGTGAAGACAGCGTAACACTCCTCTTTTCTCAGAGCTCCAGGCTCTGTGAGGAAGCCTTAACCCTCCCTCCCACCCTTCTCTCCCTTCCTCCTTCCCTCCCCCATATGATGGGGGATGTGTGAGGCTGGTGTGCAGAAAAGTGGAGGTTCCGGAGGATGTGTGAGGAAACAGAATTCCCCTCTCTCTATCTCCCTCTATCCCCTCTCTCTACCAGCTCCAACCAGCTCCTTCATGGGTATTGTGGTAACAGGAGAGCAGGGGTGTGGCGGAGATCAGTAGCTGAATGGCCTGGCCCAGCCTGTGTCTGTTTGTTTAATTATGGATATGTAATTAGTAAAATGCCCGCGGAGATTAATTGAGAGCTGCTGTAAAAATGATGACTATCAGAGCTCATGTGGTTTATTGAGGATATGCAGCAGCAGCTGTGGGGGCAGTGGCACAGGACTCAGTTCAGTTCAGTGCTGCTCAGTGCAGCTCAGTGCTGCTCAGTGCTGCTCAGTGCAGCTCAGTGCTGCTCAGTGCTGCTCAGTACTGCTCAGTGCTGCTAAGTGCTGCTCAGTGCAGCTCAGTGCAGCTCAGTGCTGCTCAGTGCTGCTCAGTGCTGCTCAGTGCAGCTCAGTGCTGCTAAGTGCTGCTCAGTGCAGCTCAGTGCTGCTCAGTACTGCTCAGTGCTGCTAAGTGCTGCTCAGTGCTGCTCAGTGCAGCTCAGTGCAGCTCAGTGCTGCTCAGTGCTGCTCAGTGCTGCTCAGTGCAGCTCAGTGCTGCTAAGTGCTGCTTGCAGCAGTGCTGTGCTGCTAAGTGCTGCTCAGTGCTGTTGCAGTGCAGCTGCAGTGCAGCTCAGTGTTGCTCAGTGCTGTTCAGTGTTGTTCAGTGCAGCTCAGTGCTGCTCAGTGCTGTTCAGTGTTGCTAAGTGCTGCTCAGTGCAGCTCAGTGTTGCTCAGTGCTGCTAAGTGCAGCTCAGTGCAGCTCAGTGCTGTTCAGTGCTGCTCAGTGTTGCTCAGAGCTGCTCAGTGCTGCTCAGTGCTCGAGGTGAACTGGGAGGCTGGACAGCCCACACTACTCTACACTACACAGCGGCTGGCCTGTAGCGGATGGGCTCCACTGTTTGTTTAACCTTATCTGGGGTTGTAATGTTAGCAGTCCGTGCTGAGTGCATTTAAAAAAGGAAACCCCTTTTATTACCTTCATGGGTTCAGTAACTTCCCCCAGAGTTGAGAACCGTGCTATGAAAACAACTTTTTAATCAAAACTTCCTCCAGTACTGTACATTTAAACAGGGTGTTAGAGCTGTCTGAAAAACCTATCAGCGGGTGTGTAATTTATTGCTTATATAAAACTCTGCTCTCATTTTATAGTGTTTCATTTTGTAGGAATTAATTTAGAATCAACATAACTAGATTGTGGCTAGGTCTTAGCCGATAAAAAACTATTCTATGAGGATCAGAACTAAAAATAAATAGTATTTGCAGCAGTCTGCTAGCAGTAGTTTATTAATCAGTGGTTAGACATGATTATCCAGGCACACAAACCCAGTATAGACTTTCACAACGTGGTCCACCCTATGCTCCTTGGGCCCTATGTTCCCTCAACCTATGTTCCCTCAGCCCTATGTTCCCTCAGTTCTGAGGGAACATGGGCCCAAGGAACATATGGTTGAGGGAACATAGACATGGTCCCGTGACAACAGCCCTCCTCCAGACTGCAGATAGACCGGCCTGATCTTCTGCACCTAAACACACTGTCCTCACATGTCACATCAATGCTTCATAGTGTCCAAGCACTGTCTAACCAACAGAGAAAGGCACACGACGTTGTTTATGCACATTTTGTCATTCCTTCTCCCCCCGGCACAGTTACATCAACACCAGGGACCTCCGACTGATCACAAATGACAATTGTGGGACCTGGGCCAACAACTTCCTGGAATATTGCCCAATAGAAATGATGCTGCTGCCACGACAACATAGTAATTATATTTTCATTGTTTTGAATCTAATTTTGTTCCTTTAAGGGGGAGGGGATTATTAAAAATATATATAAATATATAGAAGTTTATGAATATTGTATGATATTTCAAAAGGAAGAAAACATAGGATGGAAGCATAAAATTCAACCAAATGCACATTTATGATAAGTAAGACAATTGAGCTTCTGAAAAACATATAGATATTTTCTTAAACCAAAAGTCCCTGGCACACATCTCAGTTGTACCAATATGGGAGACATGGAGGCAAATGTACCAGATGCACCACCTCAGGTCAACTTAATGAATTCAATGTGTCAACCAAGTGCACCCAACAACTGCTGGCTGGACTAACTCTGGGGAACTTTGAGCTACATTGTCTCTTAGCCTATGAAAAGGTTGTATTTCCAGAAGAGATCTCATTGATATACTAAGAGAGGCATGCTGTTAAAGGAGACATGGTTCACGTTAAGAGTGGGACAGGACCCAGTTCAGGGTGGAAGTTGTAGACACATTCAGACCTAGCCAGAGACGGATAAATTAGGAGAGAGAAAGCTTGGAGCTTTGTACCACATAGTAAACAGACATAATTGGTATGGAGTGCCATAACCACGTTTATGCACTATCACTGTTTACATACAATTACTGCTTTGCACACACATTATTTTAAAATCTGTGAGAGGAACTTCCTCAGTTCGCCATATCACTTGAATACAAGGAAAAATGAATGTAATTCTGCTACATAAATATTGCAATGTTTTTTATTTTATTTGACATTAACGGTACACTAGGGTGTTTGTAAACAAATGCTATTTTAGTTGTCTTTCTTAGAAAGGAGTTGGAACTACATTTTCAGGAACGTGTGTTACAGAGACCGCATTAGTAGTAGCTCTCTGCCTGGCTCCTGGTTGACCTCCCAACCCTGTCCCGCCTCTGCCCTCCGGTCACACTCGGGAGTCCACCAAGTGAACCAGAAATACAGTAAATGAACAACAAGCATACTGCTACAGTAGCACTTAGCGAGGTCTCCTTTCACTACCTCATTCAGAAAACACCTGGAGTTGTCCCACCCAGCTGGGATACCTACTCCACCCTTTACACACACACACACAAACACACACACACACACACACACACACACACACACACACACACACACACACACATCCTGTCTTATGACAGTAGCGTCCTGGGAGGAACACGATGGAACAGGGAGTTTCACATCATGAAAAGGCAATTGCAAAACCCTCCAAAGAGGATGAAAGTCACGTGGAACCATGACTAGTCCATAAATGTTGAGAAACCTGCTACCAGTGGACATTATGACCATAGTTATCTCCCTTGGAGAGCATGAAACCGAACTGTTGCATGCGATGTGAAGTGGAAGCAGGTTTATGGAGTTGGCTTGTCTGTCTGAGTCCAGCCCAGAGAATAGAGAGAGGGATAGACTTGAAAGAATGTTGAGGCTCTCTGATCACAGTTTCTGACAACCATTTTAATAGAGATCATACCGGGGGAACAATGATATTGCACTACAAGGCGCTAAAGCTGACATTCTTGATCATCCAAAAAATAATTGTTATAGTAATCTGACATGGATGAACTTCTCGGCATGTGCAATGTTGCTTTGTGTAGAATACATTAAAAGCTAGTCTTACCACTACCTAAATAATTCAACTCTTAGTTAATGTTAACTTAGTTAACTAAGACAACTCTTAGTTAATGTCTTCCCTCTTGACTGAGGAATGTAAAGGAAGCTAGGAGTTCACCTGAGGTGACATAATTTCTCAGTGCATTGTCTATAGGGCACAATGGTGTGTTTATGGTTAAATAGCACTGTGTTTACTGATGACTGACCTTGTCCTGGACCCTAGCTAGCTGTCAGTGATTCTCTGGTCCTGTGGTGTGTGTGTGTGTGTGTGTGTGTGTGTGTGTGTGTGTGTGTGTGTGTGTGTGCGTGTGCGTGTGCGTGTGCGTGTGTGTGTTCTGTCTCGCATCCCTCTCGCATCCCTTCATTTCACTCTAAATACACCATGTCAGACCTGTCATCCTAAATACACCATGTCAGACCTGTCATCCTAAATACACCATGTCAGACCTGTCATCCTAAATACACCATGTCAGACCTGTCATCCTAAATACACCATGTCAGACCTGTCATCCTAAATACACCATGTCAGACCTGTCTTCCCAAATACACCATGTCAGACCTGTCATCTTAAACACACCATGTCAGACCTGTCATCCCAAATACACCATGTTAGACCTGTCATCCCAAATACACCATGTCAGACCTGTCATCCCAAATACACCATGTCAGACCTGTCATCCCAAATACACCATGTCAGACCTGTCATCCTAAATACACCATGTCAGACCTGTCATCCTAAATACACCATGTCAGACCTGTCATCCCAAATACACCATGTCAGACCTGTCATCCCAAATACACCATGTCAGACCTGTCATCCCAAATACACCATGTCAGACCTGTCATCCTAAATACACCATGTCAGACCTGTCATCCTAAATACACCATGTCAGACCTGTCATCCTAAACACACCATGTCAGACCTGTCATCCCAAATACACCATGTCAGACCTGTCATCCCAAAAACACCATGTCAGACCTGTCATCCCAAATACACCATGTCAGACCTGTCATCCCAAATACACCATGTCAGACCTGTCATCCCAAATACACCATGTTAGACCTGTCATCCCAAATACACCATGTCAGACCTGTCATCCCAAATACACCATGTTAGACCTGTCATCCCAAATACACCATGTCAGACCTGTCATCCTAAATACACCATGTTAGACCTGTCATCCCAAATACACCATGTCAGACCTGTCATCCCAAATACACCATGTTAGACCTGTCATCCCAAATACACCATGTCAGACCTGTCATCCCAAATACACCATGTTAGACCTGTCATCCCAAATACACCATGTCAGACCTGTCATCCCAAATACACCATGTCAGACCTGTCATCCCAAATACACCATGTCAGACCTGTCATCCCAAATACACCATGTCAGACCTGTCATCCTAGGTCATACCATTTAAAAATCTCACGAGGCAGCGGAACTCACGTTTCCCCCTAAAACATACTTTTACTTCCCCTTTCATCTTCTCTTTTGAGCAGAACTTAGTTAAATAGCACATTTGTCAAATAGCTGTGTCAGCCCGTGGTGTAGGAGGGTGTAGAGGATGTTGGAAGTGTTACAACTGGCTGGCAGAGAAAACATGAGAGAATATATTATGGCACCTTTGCACAATTTGCTGGAGCCAGCTGTTTCGCTTCAGCTCTTCTCTAAAGAAGAAATGTCATCACGCATATGTGTATCTCAGGGATGGGTAGGCAACTATGCATCATGCAATGACCTAAAACATTCTCCTCTGTCAAATCAACAGTGGGAAGGGAACATCTCCAGCAGATATACAAGTTTCTGATCAATAAATGATGTGGGACTAAAACCAGGAAGGACAACGTCAAGCTCCAATACACTGGCTATTATACGTTGGTTATTATCAACCTTTCTTGATAGGGGTTCACTCGCAGTCTTCCTCAGAAGTAATTCCCACAGTCTCGCACTGACATTTAATTAGCAGGGGGTTACAAAGCTTGCATAGTGCATTTTTGTTTCTATGGCAACAGTCAAGCTTTTCATACCTCTATTTCTGTCTATGGGGTAAAGTGCAGCACAGACAAAAGACAAACCACTCAGATGGCCACAGCCACAGGTACTTCCTGTTGTCAGAGATGAGGCTCCCTACCTCAGAGGAGTAGAGAGGAGATATGGGGGCATGACGATGAGGTGGTATTTGTCATTCAAAAATAGCTCTAAAAGCATGTGTGTGGAGCTTTGTGTTGGGTATTAAAGAAGAAAAAACAACTGAAGGGTTTAAAAGCAGACTTCTCCTTCCAAGAAGGATTTCAAAAAGTGGTAGTAAATATATCTGAATAATGCTTTCTCATCTCTCACACAAGTTCCTCATCTCCCTCTCACACACAGAAACTCTTCATAAAGCACAGTCCTTTTCTAAACATCTCGCTCCCCTATGTGAAAGTTTGTGGCTATAGCCTAGGTCTACTCTGTGTATTATGGCAAGAAGTCAACCGTCTGTCCTACAGTCACACTGTCTCTCTGACTTATACCCGTACTTTCTGTGTTTCATCCTCTCTCTTTTCTATCTTTCGTCCTCTCTCTTTTCTATCTTTCGTCCTCTCTCTTTTCTATCTTTCGTCCTCTCTCTTTTCTATCTTTTGTCCTCTCTCTGTCTGTCTGTGCCTCCTTTCTCTCTCTGCTCCTACCCTCCTCCAGCTCTCTCTGCTCCTCCCCTCCTCTAGCTCTCTCTGCTCCTCCCCTCCTCCAGCTCTCTCTGCTCCTCCCCTCCTCCAGCTCTCTCTGCTCCTCCCCTCCTCTAGCTCTCTCTGCTCCTCCCCTCCTCCAGCTCTCTCTGCTCCTCCCCTCCTCCAGCTCTCTCTGCTCCTCCCCTCCTCCAGCTCTCTCTGCTCCTCCCCTCCTCCAGCTCTCTCTGCTCCTCCCCTCCTCCAGGTCTCTCTGCTCCTCCCCTCCTCTAGCTCTCTCTGCTCCTCCCCTCCTCCAACTCTCTCTGCTCCTCCCCTCCTCCAGCTCTCTCTGCTCCTCCCCTCCTCCAGCTCTCTCTGCTCCTCCCCTCCTCCAGCTCTCTCTGCTCCTCCAGCTCTCTCTTTGATGTCTGGTTTCTTCCTGTTGCATATCTTTACTTGTCTTTGTTTTACGTGAACTTTCTACCTTGACACTGTGTTTCTCTGTATGCATTTAGCAGCGGCGCACAACTGGCCACCACTGTTGTGTGTGTATACATTGCACACTGTTAATCACTGCACTTATTTACCTTAGCGTGTTCCAATCAGTCGCTGTTTCTCAGCGTCTTCCCTGCCTTCACACAGTGGTGGGGATATATTTAGCCAGTGACTGTGGAAACGATGAGAAACAACACACACATTTTACCTGCAGGCATCACATCCTGGTGAAAGAGGCCTGTGTTTCTGTCTCTCTCAGCCCACACTGAGAGTACCTAACACACAGCAAGACACCATACTGTAACACATGCATGCAAACACAGCTCAATGTGTAGAATGCCATAAAGCTACGCACACAGCATGCCAAAGGACTGAAGTACATCACACATGCGTACAACAAGTAGCTTACAAGCACAAGCCATCAGGTAGAGTAACTCCAGTCAAACTGTCCAGTGCAAACTTCACAGCAAGCTCTACAATATATTGAACCAGACATCAGCAATAAAATAGGCTATACAGACAACCAGCATAAACAAAACGTACATTTGCTACAGTATGTTAAAGTATGAGTGCCTTCTCTGTCAATGTGGAAACGGTGATGAACAACACACTCATTGTATCTGCAGGCATCACATCCTGGTGAAAGAGGCTTGTCAGTGAATCAGTGATAACCCATGTGGTTCTGTGTGTTGCTGTGCCTTCTGAGGAGCACTGATAAGACCTAGTACAGAAAAATATCTTGCACCGGCAGAGCAGAGGCAGCGCATAGACTCATCAAAACATATGTGATGTTGATCCTGGACTGATGGAGGGGCATATATCCTCTCCTCTGGTCTTCATTAGTCACAGGAATGGGGGGCAGGCAAGGGGGTTCCCCACGGCACCGGGCTCCAATCCCCCCAGAACTGGGCCATACATACTGTATACTGTAGCTAGCTTACCAGCTACATGACTATCATCACTATCACTCACAGTAAAATCTCTCTCTCTCTCTCTCTCTCTCTCTCTCTCTCTGTCTCTCTCTCCCTCTCTGTCTCTCTCTCTGTCTCTCTCTCTCTCTCTCTCTCTCTCTCTCATAAGTTGAGGCTTAAACGTGAGAACACAGTCCTGTAAAGAGTATCGAGAACTCTTGTTGTGTTGTGGGGTATGAGCTTTGGAGAATGTTTTTGTCCATTGGGGTTTGCATTGGGAGGTAGCAGCGGGGTAACTGGAAGTCCATTGGCTCACATCCAAGACAGGAGGCCCTACTGCGTCTTGATCAGGGGATGAGGGGAAACTGAACTCAGTCTGGCCCCACATCTGACTTGGTAATTGGTTTGTCACGTACAGTAGACAGGTGTGTGAGCTTAGCCAAATCCTAACAGTAGAAATGAAAACCTTCCAATGGGGGAATTGCCTGACAACATCAAATAACTCAGTGGGGCTCAAGCCTGAACACTTCATTTAAAGGACGAGAGTCAGCATGTTTTACCAGTTCTCTTACTCCTACAGATACAGTAGTTTCACTAGTCAGACTGCAGATACAGAGACGATAGTGCTGGCAGGCACTTTTTAACCTCAAAAACTATAAATAGAAAAAAAAGAGAGAAGTGCGTCAGGCTATTCTAGAAGGAGCTGTGGAATACACTGAAGGTGTTAGGAGTCAGCAAGCCCACGGCAGAGTTCCTGGATATCACAGCCGATACTGTACTGTCTGCCTGGCTGTCACAGTCCAATGGACACAAGAGACATTTATTACCGTGGAAACCAGCTCCCTAAAGAACCTCATCTGAGAGGTGATTATGAACATCCACTCAACGTGATGGTCATCTGAACGGCTATTCGTTCTCTAACATCTGACTCTGTTTCCATGGTACCTTTCCAAACTCATTAATGAAGTCATAAGGCCCTTGGAAAAACACCATCACAGCTTGCGTCACTGTAGCAGCTTTAAACCAACCAGTCACTTGATCACGTGGGATGTTTCCATTGAACAACGTGTTCCTAAGGATAAGAGCTAGGTTTTAATACATTACAGGCGTTCTTCTCTCTGTGTATCAATCTCTTACCCCCGGCGATACCACACGACAGACAGATGTCTCTCAGAACCTGTTCCACTATTCATTATGTCTTTCCATCAGTGCTGGGTTTGGATTTCAGGAGAAGAATATACAAGGATTTAGATCCATCTTCTAAGGTCTATAAATAGGAATATGACAAAGGAATATGACAAAGGTTTTCATCCCCATGAACCCCAGCCGTTTTAATGTATGAGATTGATACAGGAGGCCAGTCAGTCAGTCAGTCAAGTGACTAAAGTTTAAATGAGTTGAAATAATTATCCTGATGGAGAGAACTGGGTTTGCATAGCATCCCTTCCAACCCTTAACAAATGGCCTGGTTTGCTGTGCTCATGCCTTTAGTCATGTCATCATCTCTTACTAGCAGTGATGAGGTTAGGGCCCCTGTCCTGTAGAGCCCTGAGTAAAGTCATCATCCCTCCACCCCCATCCCCATCTCCATCTTCTCACATTACCTATTGGAGTGTGACACTAAAGAGCAAAGGAACAGACATTTGTCTCCTTCTCTGTCTCTCTATATCCCACCGCACACCATCCGTGTACATTCATCCCTTCTACCTCCCTTGATCGTCCCTGACACCCTCCTCTCCACTCCACCACTTCATGGGCCGGCTCAGTTCAAGGAGCAGGCAGTTCTGCAGGGAGG
Organism: Oncorhynchus tshawytscha; assembly: GCF_018296145.1. Taxonomy (NCBI): domain Eukaryota; kingdom Metazoa; phylum Chordata; class Actinopteri; order Salmoniformes; family Salmonidae; genus Oncorhynchus; species Oncorhynchus tshawytscha. The sequence goes on along the minus strand of NC_056461.1, from coordinate 26,395,321 downwards.
GGAGGATGGAGAAAGTGGGTGGGCTGGGCAGATGGAAATGCACTTCTATACATATCCAATATTCATGCTTTAAGTGGCTAGGCTGTTCCCAGTCATTAGTGCACTTACTGAGTTCTCTGACAGCCTTGTCTGAGGCTCATCACTGCAGCTCACTGAAGGCATGTTCTCCTGTAATAAACATGAGCCTGTCAGCTCAACTGTCCTTCCCTGAACTTTTTTTTTCTTAAGAAAACTCACATTATCTGAAGTTAAGGATGACCAAATTCGAATTTGAACAAGATGGAATCCAGGTGGTTCAGTCATATAGCATATTATAAACTGGGTGGTTCGAGACCTGAATGCTGATTGGCTGACAGCCGTGGTATATCAGACCGTATACCCCTGGTATCACAAAACATGTATTGTTACTGCTCTAATTATGTTGGTAACCAGTTGATAATAGCAATAAGGCACCTCTGGGGTCTGTGATATATGGCCAATATATTCTGCGTTGCGTCGTGCCTACGAACAGCCCTTAGCCATGGTATATTGGCCATATGCCACACCTCTGGCCTTATTGCTTAACTATAGCATACTGTATATTACTTGGTTAAGTGGCAAGTAACTATTTTTCAGGCACAAAGTCTGGGATCAAGCGTATTTCAGAATTCGTTTTTACTCCTACCGAACTTTCCCTGCCTAAGGCTCTCCTCTTCTCCCTCTCCACTCCGTCTTCGCTCAGGAACAATGGAATAAAATATACAAATATAGTCACGACAGAAATAATTGGCATCCTTGATAAAGATGAACAAATACTGAGCTATATTGTATGAAAAAAAAGTACAATTATATCATTTTATCCTAATGCAATTGCTCAGATAAAAATATTTAGTTCAACAAGGAATACTATTTTATTTTAAAAAGAAAGGTGTCAAAATGATTGGCACCCCTGTTTTCAATAATTTCACCACCCTCCCCCTGCAAGGATAATGGCACTTAGCCATTTTCTATAATGGTTTATGAGATATAAGAACACATTGGGAGATAAACCATTCCTTTATACAGAATCTTTCCAGATCTTTGATATCTGTGGGTCTGGGCTTATGGACTGCGCACTTCAATTCAAACCACAGGTTTTCAATGGGGTTCAAATCAGAAGACTGTGTTGATGTTTGTGTTGAAAATGTTGATTTTGTGGTCAATTAACAATTTATTTGTGGATTTTGATGTGTGCTTGGGGTCATTGTCTTGCTGAAAGATCCATTTGTGGCCAAGTTTCAGCCTCCTGGCAGAGAAAAACAGGTTTTTGGCTAAAATGTCCTGGTCCTTGGTAGAGTTCATGATGCTGTTGACCTTAACAAGGTCCCCAGGACCAGTGGAAGGAAAACAGATCCTTAACATCCAAGATCCACCACCATATTGTACAGGAGGTATGAGTTTATTGTCTTCATAGGCACCCTTCTTTCGAGGCCAAACCCACCACTGATGTGCATGACCAAAGTATTTGTATTTATTTGTATTATTTATTTCATACAGTATTTTTTGCTCCTCTTTATCAAATCAAATCAAATCAAATTGTATTTGTCACATACACATGGATAGCAGATGTTAATGCGAGTGTAGCGAAATGCTTGTGCTTCTAGTTCCGACCGTGCAGTAATATCTAACAAGTAATCTAACCTAACAATTTCACAACAACTACCTTATACACACAAGTGTAAAGGAATGAATAAGAATATGTACATATAAATATATGAATGAGCGATGGCCGAACGGCAGAGGCAAGATGTGAATTCTGTTGGGATAGGTTTCTTGCTGTTGCATGTACATCGGGAAGGCTCCTATAGTTCCTGGCTGTCCTAGGAGGAATTAACCAATTTAGTGTATTTGGTTCTAGGTCCACAAGGAAATGTCAATCAATTACTATTGCGACAACACATCATCAGTAGGGTAAAACTAACCTATCTCACGATGGTATAGAGTACAGTATATACATATGAGATGAGTAATGAAGGGTATGTAAACATTATATAAAGTGGCATTGTTTAAAGTGGCTAGTGATACATTGATTACATCAATGTTCCATTATTAAAGTGGCTGGAGTTGAGTCAGTATGTTGGCAGCAGCCACTCGATGTTAGTGATGGTTGTTTAACAGTCTGATGGCCTTGAAATAAAAGCTGTTTTTCAGTGTCTCGGTCCCCGCCTTGATGCACCTGTACTGACCTCGCCTTCTGGATGATAGCGGGCGGTGGCTCGGGTGGTTGTTGTCCTTTGTTTGGCCTTCCTGTGACATCGGGTGGTGTAGGTGTACTGGAGGGCAGGTAGTTTGCCACCGGTGATGCGTTGGAGAGCCTTACGGTTGTGGGCGGAGCAGTTGCCGTAACAGGCGGTGATACAGCCCGACAGGATGCTCTCGGTTGTGCATCTGTAAAAGTTTGAGTGTTTTTGGTGACAAACCAAATTTCTTGAGCCTCCTGAGGTGGAAGAGGCGCTGCTGTGCCTTCTTCACCACGCTGTCTGTGTGGGTGGACCATTTCAGTATGTCCGTGATGTGTACGCCGAGGTACTTTAAACTTTCCACCTTCTCCACTACTGTCCCGTCGATGCGGATAGGTGGCTGCTCCCTCTGCTGTTTACTGAAGTCCACGATCATCGCCTTTGTTTTGTTGACGTTGAGTGTGAGGTTAATTTCCTGACACCGCACTCCGAGGGCCCTCACCTCCTCCCTTTAGGCCATCTCATCGTTGTTGGTAATCAAGCCTACCACTGTATTGTCGTCTGCAAACATGATGATTGAGTTGGAGGCGTGCATGGCCACGCATTCATGGGTGAACAGGGAGAACAGGAGAGGGCTGAGAACGCATCCTTGCAGGGCCCCGGTGTTGAGGATCAGCAGGGTGGAGATGTTGTTACCTACCATCACCACCTGGGGGCGGAAGTCCAGGACCCAGTTGCACAGGGCGAGGGTCGAGACCCAGGGTCTCGAGCTTAATGACGAGTTTGGAGGGTACTATAGTGTTAAATGCTGAGCTGTAGTCGATGAACAGCATTCTCACATAGGTATTCCTCTTGTCCAGATGGGTTAGGGTAGTGTGCAGTGTGATTGCGATTGCGTCGTCTGTGGACCTATAGGGGCGGTAAGCAAATTGGAGTGGGTCTAGGGTGTCAGGTAGGATGGAGGTGATATGGTCCTTGACTAGTCTCTCAAAGCACTTCATGATGACGGAAGTGAGTGCTACGGGGCAATAGGCATTTAACTCAGTTACCTTAGCTTTCTTGGGAACAGGAACAATTGTGGCCCTCTTGAAGCATGTGGGAACAGCAGCCTGGGATAGGGATTGATTAAATATGTCTGTAAACACACCAGCCAGCTGGTCTGCGCATGCTCTGGGGACGCGGCTGGGGATGTGGTCTGAGCCGGCAGCCTTTCGAGAGTTAACACTTTTAAATGTTTTACTCAGGTTGGCTGCAGTGAAGGAGAGTTCGCAGGTATTGGTAGTGGCACTGTATTGTCCTCAAAGCAAGCAAAGAAGACAAGACATTGTGGTCCTCGACGGGGCTGGTTTTACTTTTGTAGTCCGTGATTGACTGTAGACCCTGCCACATACCTCTCGTGTCTGAGCCGTTGAATTACGACTCTACTTTGTCTCGGTATTGACGCATAGCTTGTTTGATTGCCTTGCGGAGGGAATAGCTACACTGTTTGTATTCGGTCATGTTTCCGGTCACCTTGCCCTGGTTAAAAGCAGTGGTTCGAGCTTCAGTTTTGCACGAATGCTGCCATCAATCCATGGTTTCTGGTTGGGGAATGTTTTAATAGACGCTGTGGGTACAGCAACATCACCAATGCACTTGCTAAAAAAATCGCTTTCCAAATCAGAGTATCAATGCAAATCAATGCTATTGTCCGACGCTATGCGGAACATATTCCAGTCCACCTGATCGAAGCAATCTTGAAGCGTGGAATCCGATTGGTCGGACCAGCGTTGAAAAGACCCGAGCACAGGTGCTTCCTGTTTTAGTTTCTGTCTATAGGCTGGGAGCAACAAAATGGAGTCGTGGTCAGGTTTTCCGAAAGGGGGCCGGGGGGGATTTATATGCATCGCGGAAGTTAGAATAACAATGACCCAGGGTTTTGCCAGCCCGGGTCGCGCATTCGATATGCTGATAAAATTTAGGGAGCCTTGTTTTCAGATTAGCCTTGATAAAATCCCCAGCTACAATAAATGCAGCCGCAGGATATGTGGTTTCCAGTTTACATAGAGTCAAATGAAGTTCTTTCAGGGCCGTCAATGTGTCTGCTTGGGGAGGAATATACAAGACTGTGATTATGATCGAAGAGAATTCTCTTGGTAGATAATGCGGTCGGCATTTGATTGTAAGGAATTCTAGGTCAGGTGAACAAAAGGACTTGAGTTCCTGTATGTTGTTATGATCACACCACGTCTCGTTAATCATAAGGCATACACCCCCGCCCTTCTTCTTACCAGAGAGATGTTTGTTTTTGTCAGCGCGATGCGTGAAGAAGCCAGGTGGCTGTACCGACTCTGATAATGTACCCAGAGTGAGCCATGGTTCTGTGAAACAAAGAACGTTACAATCTCTGATGTCTCTCTAGAAGGCCACCCTTGCTCGGATTTCGTCTACCTTGTTGTCAAGAGACTGGACATTGGCGAGTAGTATACTTGGGAGTGGTGGCCGATGTGCCCGTCTACGGAGCCTGACCAGAAGACCGCTCTGTCTGGCCCTTCTGCGGCGCGGTTGTTTTGGGTCGCCGGCTGGGATCCGATCCATTGTCCTGGGTGGTGGTCCAAACAGAGGATCCGCTTCGGGAAAGTCGTATTCCTGGTCATAATGTTGGTGAGTTGACATTGCTATTATATCCAATAGTTCCTCCTGACTGTATGTAATAAAACCTAAGATTTCCTGGGGTAACAACGTAAGACATAACACATAAAAATATTTCCTAGGAACGGGAAGCGAGGCGGCCATCTCTGTCGGCGCCGGAAGTTTATCAGAGTGCCAATATTATAGTATATACTATTTTATTTTTTGTATACCTTTTCACATTCACGGCAGACCACCAATCTCAATGTATTTTCCACTCACAACTTAAACATTTAGGTAGGCATAAGGCCATCCAGATTCTTTATTTGTGGTCAAAGTTGGGTAATAATGGGATCCTCTCTGAAACCCAGAGACTCATCTCTGCTTTTTGTCTAAAGGGCAAGTTAAAGTACTATCTATCTATGAGGCCAGCACAGAAGCTCTTGCGTGGTCAGTCAGCTGGTTGGTCAGTCACTGACACCATTTGTCTCCATAACAAGCCTTAGTAAACAACGTGCCATGCAGTCAGCCCACCTGCCGGAGCCATTATGAGGCCTGGTGCTGGTTGACGGCGACTCACCATGGGCCTCCAAGGACTACCCGCTGCGGACGCAATTAGGGCCTGGGGGAGACCCATAAATCTCCATAAAGCTCTCGCAGCCCCTCTCCCCCCACTCTCCCTGGCCACGGAGATCATACATCTCATCCTCTGTAGCCCCCAGAGGACTAGGCAGACTGGGGGAGCTCCCGCTTTCTCACCCAGCTTAGCAGTTGTACTCCCTATTGGAACAGTCAATCAGACGAGTCAGAAAGACACCAAGAGGGCAGTAGAGTGTGAGGAGAGGGTAGGCGTTTATGAGAAGAGGGCAAAGTTGAGGAAAAATAGACAAGGCTGATGACCTACATGAGTTTCAGTAAGGAAACGGAGACAATTCTAGCTACTGCCATTGTTTACATTCTACAGAACCGTATACTGTAGAAATGACTACATGCTTTCCAGCAACGTTTTAGAAAAACATTAGCCTTACTAGTGAAAGTATATACTTGCCAGTGCATCTCAGTTCATGTGAAGCTGCTCGCTTCTCACTAATCAGAGAGGACGTACAGCGGAAGCATCCGTCCTGAGAAGGAAATGCCTGCTTCCTCTTTATCATATGCTAAAGGATGTGCAACCTGCTGTAATATTGCTGCTGATACTGTGTGTGCATGTCTGTGTGTCTGTGTGTGTTGGATTTGAGGGGACAGATGAGTTGTAATGGAAAGTCAATCTGCTTCAGTCCACACCCTGATTATACTAAAGATCTGGCTTCTACAGAATTCCCTTCACACTATGACATACAGTCAGTTCCAAAATTATTATTATTTTATTTTTACCAATGCAATTGCTCAGAGAATTGTTTTGTTGTTTAACAAGTAATGCAAAATATTCTCAAAACGATCTGTGTCAAAATTATTGGCATCCATGTTTTCAATACTCTGGAACCCTCTCCTTGTGAGGATAACGGCACTGAGCCTTTTTCAGAAATATTTTATGTGATAGGAGAACACGCTGGGAGGGATATTAGATCATTCCTCCAGATCATTCCTCCATACAGAATCTTTCCAGATCCTTGATTGATATCCTTCATCTGTTCTTATGGACTGCCCTCTTCAATTCAAACCACAGGTTTTCAATGTTGCTCAGATCCGGAGACTGAGATTGCCATTGCAAAAGGTTGATTGATGTGGTCAATTAACAATTTATTGTTGGATTTTGATGTGTGCTTGTGGTTATTGTATTGCTGGAAGATCCACTTGTGGACAAGTTTCAACCTCCTGGCAGAGGCAACCAGGTATTTGGCTAAAATGTCCTGGTCCTTGATGCTGAGTTCATGATGCTGTTGACCATAACAATGTCCCCAGGACCAGTGGAAGGAAACAGATCCACCACCATATTGTACAGTAGGTATGAGGTTATTTTCTGGTGTGCGTGGCCAAAGAGCACTATTTTCGTCTCATTTGACCATAGCACCGGTTACAATTTAAGAGTCAATACTGTTTAGCAAACTCCAGGTATTTACATGTTTTCTTTGCTCTGAATAAAGTTTTTTTCTGCCAACCAATACAAATATACTATTGGCATGAAGGTGGCCAAGTTCTGTCATTTTAAAAGTGACTGTATATGGCCTACCACTCCTCAATTTGTAACTACAATAGCATTTTTGTATTTCCATTGCATTCATGATTAATTCAATTAGAAAGTCCATAACATTCTATGTAAATAACAGACCTATAATCACAAGTTGCTACTCTGAGTCACTTATACCCATGCCCCAATCACGTTACTGTTATTGTTTGGATCAAGTTCGACTTGTCTCTCAGCACATGGCTTAGATTGAAGTGTGAGAGAGGATGACCTGATTGTGTACTGTCTCTGTGTGAGGCCAGGAACATTACCATAATCCCCAACACACAGATGCACACACACACACACACCTGTCTGGCACGTCTCAGCGGCTTCTCTGGGGAAACCGTGTGTGTTTGTGTGAAACACAAGGGGTCATTTTTATCTTCCATTGACCTACAGAAGCAACATTTCTCTTTGCTGGTTAAACCACATGTGGAGGTGGCAACTCTACTTCCTTCCTCCCCCTCTTTTCCTCCACCATGTATTCTCTTTCTCCACTTTAGTGGTGCGATATCAGTTTACTGGGTCACCAGATTTCCCAGAGTCATGGAGGGGACACGTCGCTCACCTCTTGGCTTCTTTACCTCTTGAACTGTCAGACATGTCTCCCGGTACATCAAACGAATGCCAGCTGTCATTCTCACCTCCCACTTATTAAAAAGGGAAACCAAAAAGCCTATACCTGTAGTATGGGGAAAGTAAAAAGGAGAGTAATGGAGGAAAGCTGATAGGCATCAAGGTGTATTTGTAGAGCAGCTCATCAAAGTTTAATGATTGAGTAATTGGTTTGTAACTGTAACACTTACTAGGCCATCAATAATGACCATGCAGGTTTGGATAGAGTTACCGAGCCAGGATCAGGGGGGATTGTGGTAGGGTTACAGAGACAGTATCAGCTGAATGGGAGTGCAGTTATGTTGGACAAATATTTATGCAGTGTCGTGTTACTGGAACACTCTAACTAGGGGAGACAAGAATAGGCAGGGTGATTGAGAAGTCAAATACACATGTACTACCTTTCTATCTTATCTGCAGATCTACAGGACGGATCATTGACGGACCAAAGTGCAGGAAATACCTATAAGAAATATGAGCTTAAAAATTTGACTAATCTTATTTAATTTCGATGCTAACAGGGTATATATTGTTTATGTAACAATATTAAGGTTATTGGTGGGTATTCAAAAATGTTAAGCAATGTTTTGGAACATCTTATCAGGGATGATGCCATCTACTGTATCAAATCCTTCCAAAGCAGACACTGGAGCTTATCCTTAGACTAAAGCCCTAAGAAATGTATTAGTAAAGACGCTGTGCAAGTACAAGTCACTCATGTAAAGAACGGTATAAATATTTTCACTAAATTTGCAATAGTATAATATAAGTAAGTTACATAAATAGTATATATTTTTCTTACCACCCACACTAATAAAAAGTTGTTCATATTGAGTTATTGTTTTATTGTATTGAGAGAGTTTGTTTCTCCTAAACGGGACAGAAGATTCTTGAATATAACCAGACTGCATCACAGTGCTTAGAATTAAAAATAAATAAATATCAATTTCAACTTTAACATTTCAACCTAGTCCTCACTATTTGAAAAATGCCCAAGCAAATCTATGCACTCAAAAATGTAAAAGCTAGAACTTTGGACCCCCCAAAAAATCACAAGAAGGATTTTCAAAGTTTATGATTCTTCACATTTAGCCATTCCTCTGTGAAATCTGGTTTCTGTGTGAGTTTTCTCCCCAAGGTTTTCCCAGTGAAACAGAGCTCTCAGGACCTAATAGAAGGAACAAGGCATTTACGGTGCAGCATTCCACGCAGTCACCTCCAATTTCTGTTCTATGCTGTATCACCCCTTTAGACACTAGCAGCATCTAAAACATCAGGCTACACTGCATTGTAAATATCTACTGCAATTACCTCGTACCCCTGCACATCGTACTGCTACCCCGTGTATATACTGTAGCCAAGTCACTCATTGTGTATTTATTCCTTGTCTTATTATTTTTCTATTGTTTCTCTATTTTCTTTCTCTCTGCATTGTTGGGAAGAGCCCGTAAGTAAGGGGGCTCTGAGTCTATACCTGTTATTTACCAACCATGTGACAAAAACATTTTATTTGATTGCCATAAATCCCTTAGATCACACATTAGCGCAGACTACAACTTTAAACATCCTCAAAACACCAATGAGTATCAAACAGTTTATTTTTCCTTCTAATGAATTATTTGGTTGAGAGAGGAGGTAGATTGTGCTAGAGATTGTGTCTCAATGGATAAAAGTTAAAGCAGCACATGTCTGATGAAAGGGTAGAACGCTGGGAAATCAAGACATGAGCGGCGATTTAGTTACTCTGATCAGGTGGTGGCGCCATGTGACCCTTTACCCCCCCAGCTTTTCAGAGCCCCCCTTGAACCTCCCTGGAGACCCACAGCTGGGACCTCTCCTTGAACCACCTGGCGGGGGTTCCAGAGCATGCCCCTGCCCCAACCGCCCTCCCTCCCGGCTCCAAACATACTTTCAGTGCTTGAAACTGTAGCCTAATGTGGAGCTAAACTTGAAAGAGGACGAGGATTTCTTCCCCTGGCAGCTGCCTGGATCCCGGTAAAGGGATCCAGCAAGAGGATCACCTGAGAGCACTGTGGCACAGAGGCACAGCTAGAGAGAGCTAGCTACTCATGTGTCCTGTCCTGCCTGCTGCCTGCTTCATGCTCACCAGGGCCTGGGGGACTGAAGGATGGGGAACTGAAGGAGAACAAACTAAAACAGATTTTTACTCAATAAACCTAATAATGTACCACTACTGTAACACCACAAATATTGTTTATCTGTTGGTGGTTTGCTGATGAAAAAATGGTGACACATGGAGAATAATGACTAGCAGAGTTTCCCAAGGAGAAATGACCAGACCAATAACAGGGTGGTAAAAGTACAGCCAGAAATTACTAACACCCACCCCTGTCTCCACTGTAATGTTCATGGCATATGTCTATATAACACTAAAGAGTATTAGCTTCCACAAAGAGAAAGTGTGTCACATATTCAGGATATTGATCTCATTTCATGAATCCAATATCATGACTCGAATATCTACACGCTCTATTAATGTGGCAAAGCCACTTCATTGAGACATGGCTCAATTTAACTGGCTTGCCTAATTGCTTCCTGTGTCAAAGGTCATGGTTTCCAGCCACTCATGCTGCTGATGCAAAACAGAAGGAGAAACAGAGAAACGGTGTAATGCAATAGTGGTCAGAGAACCACATTCTCACTAGCAGCAATACAGAAATAAGTGAGTCAATAATGGAAGGATATGACATTAAGTCTGTTCACTGGGATCCAGAGAAAGAAAGAAATGCTGCCGGAGAAAGAAAATAGGATAGCTCCACTTAAGTGGAAATCTAAACCTCGGGGCAACTACTCTAATTTATTTGTCATGTAATACATTTGCAGTTTTGAAGAAGCCACGTTTTAGTAAAGCTACATGTTTGTTGGTTTTCATCATTTCTCCATCAACCCCTCCTCTTCCTCCCTCCTCCTCTTCCTCCATCTCTCTCTCTCGCTCTTCCTGTGTGATATTGTACTGACTCCCCTCAGCATTGTGATTTAAATCAAATAGAGATGTGATCAGCTGCGATGCGGCAGGCAGGCAGCTGGGCTGCGCCACGTGGGACTTGTCAGAGTCATTAAGCGTTGACTAATTGCTCTCCGTTCTGAGGGGAAAATGCACTCTGCTGGGGCCCATTCTCACTCCGTTCACAGGTTCTCTCTTCAAACAGACCTCTCTCGCTTTTTTCTTTCTGCTCCCTCTCTATTATATTATCATGCTTTCAAGCACTGTACCAGTGAAATGACACATTTTTTCTGATGAGCATAAGCGATATGTTGGGAAAGCCCACCTTCCCTAGGGTCTTGTCATTAGGAGATGTGTATTATGCATGATTAAATGTGTCATATGCTGTTGATGAGATTCCATATGAAAGCTAAAATGGTGCTTATTAAACCAGATGACCAAGGTTGGCCTTCAGGAGCATGTCAGAGTTAGCTGTGGACAAACTCATTGAAAATGTACATTTCCACACTGCTGTCAGTCAAATATTGGCCCACTGCCCACTGTGTTAATGGCCTCGTCCATATTTAGTTTAAGGATGAATTTAACACACAAAGTCTAATGCAAATCAACGGTGGTTATTGGAGGGGTTCTAGTGTCAATCAAGACGAAAGGGTCAAATTTAATTTTGAAATGCATTATTTATCACCCGGATGAATAATTTGAAAAGGGATTTTGAGTCATGAATCAGCTCATGAAAAGGCGCTTGTCAACTTGATACACTGGATTTACTTGTCTGTCCTTCGCTCCTCCTGCCACGGCTTCAGCCAGTACGATGGATTCCCCTCGTCTCCCGTCATTTGTCTGCCCCTCGTCTCCCGTCATTTGTCTGCTTAAGGTCAGGGCCAAACAAGAGCGTCACCATTATTGCTATTGATTCCAGGCAGTTAGGATTGATTTTCTCACTGCTTCAATCTCCCTCCCTAGGCTGCTAAGAGTCAGTCATGGCTTGGCTGGCTGGGTGGGAGCACTTCAGCCTTGGTGTGGTGGTCTGGCCAATCTGGATGAAACCTGCTTTATCTGCTATATCTATATGTTCATTCACCCCAACTCCTCCTCCACCCAAATCATATCAAATCAAATAGTATTTGTCACATAAGCCGAATACAACAGGTGTGGAACTTACAGTAGAATGCTTACTTACAAGCCCTTAACTAACAATTGAGTTAAAAAAGTGTTAAGAAAAGTATTTACTATAATAAACTAAAGTAAAAAAACAAACAAAAAAACAATGAAAATAGCCCGGGTGGCCATTTGTTCAGCTTTTCGGGTGTCTTATGCCTTGGGTGTAGAAGTGTTAAAAAGCCTTTTGGACATAGACGTGGCACTCTGGTACCGCTTGTCATGCTGTAACAGAGGTGGCTAGAGTTTTTGGCTATTTTTAGGGCCTTCCTCTGACACCGCCTGGTATAGAGGTCCTGGATGGCATGAAGTTTGGCCCCAGTGATGTACTGGGCCGAACACACAACCCTCTGAAGTGTAATCCGGTGCCAACAGAGATGGCCACCTCGCTTTGTGTTCTTAGGAAACTAAACTACAAAGAACTTCATTGGACTCTATGTAAACTGGAAACCACATATTCTGAGGCTGCATTTATTGTAGCTGGGGATTTGAACAAGGCTAATCTGAAAACAAGACTCCCTAAATTTGATCAACATATCGAATGCGCGACCTGGGCTGGAAAAATTCTGGATCACTGTTACTCTAACTTCCACGGTGCATACAAAGCCCTCCCTCGCCCTCCTTTTGGCAAATCTGACCTCGACTCCATTTGGTTGCTCCCAGCCTATAGACACAAACTAAAACAGGAAACACCCGTGCTCAAGTCTGTTCAACGCTGGTCCGACCAATCTGATTCCACCTCTCAAGATTGCTTTGATCATGTGGACTGGGATATGTTCCGGGTAGCGTCGGACAACAACATTGATGTATACACTGATTTGGTGAACGAGTTTATTAGCAAGTGCATTGGTGATGTTGTACTCACAACGACAGTTAAAACCTTCCCCAACCATAAACCGTGGATAGATGGCAGCATTTGAGCAATACTGAAATCGCGAACCATTTTAACCAGGTCAAGGTGACCGGAAACATGACCGAATACAAACAGTGTAGCTATTCCCTCCGCAAGGCAATCAAACAAGCTAAGTGTCAGTATAGAGATAAAGTAAAGTCACAATTCAAAGGCTCAGACACGAGAAGTATGTGGCAGGGTCTACAGTCAATCACGGACTACAAAAAGAAAACCAGCCCCGTTGTGGACCCCGATGTCTTGCTCCCAGACAAGCTTAACAACTTCTTGGCTCGCTTTGAGGACAATACAGTGCCACCGACATGGCCCGCTACCAAAACCTGCGGAATCTCCTTCAATGCAGCCAACGTGAGTAAAACATTTAAACGTGTTAACCCTCGCAAGGCTGCGGGCCCTGACGGCATCCCTAACCGCTTCCTCAGAGCATGCGCAGACCAGCTGGCTGGTGTGTTTACGGACATATTCAATCAATCCCTATCCTAGTCTGCTGTTCCTCTTCCCAAGAAAGCTACGGTAACTGAGCTAAACGACTATCGCCCCGTAGCACTCACTTCCGTCATCATGAAGTGCTTTGAGAGACTAGTCAAGGATCATATCACCTCCACACTACCTGACACCCTAGACCCACTCCAATTTTCTTACCGCCTCAATAGGTCCACAGACAATGCAATTGCATTCACACTGCAGACTGCACACTGCCCTAACCCATCTGGACAAGAGGAATACCTATGTAGGAAAGCTGTTCATCGACTACAGCTCAGCATTTAACACCATAGTACCCTCCAAACTCGTCATTAAGCTCGAGACCCTGGGTCTCGACCCCGCCCTGTGCAACTGGATCGTGGACTTTCTGACGGGTCCTGGACTTTCTGATCCTCAACACTGGGGCCCCACAAGGGTGCGTTCTCAGCCCTGTCCTGTACTCCGTGTTCACACATGACTGCATGGCCTCCAACTCTATCATCAAGTTTGCAGACGACACTACAGTGGTAGGTTTGATTATCAACAGCGACGAGACCGCCTATAGGGAGGAGGTGAGGGCCCTCAGAGTGTGGTGTCAGGAAAATAACCTCACACTCAATGTCAACAAAACAAAGGCGATGATTGTGGACATCAGGAAACAGCAGAGGGAGCAGCCCCCTATCCACATTGACGGGACAGTAGTGGAGAAGGTGGAAAGTTTTAAGTTCCTCGGCGTACACATCACGGACAAACTGAAATGGTCTACCCACACAGACAGCATGGGGAAGAGGCTGAAGAAATTTGGCTTGTCACCAAAAACGCTCACAAACCTTTACAGATGCACAATCGAGAGCATCCTGTAGGGCTGTATCACCGCCTGGAACGGCAACTGCTCTGCCCACAACCGTAAGGCTTTCCAGAGGGTAGTGAGGTCTGCACAACACATCACCGGGGGCAAACTACCTGCCCTCCAGGACACCTACACTACCCGATGTCACAGGATGGCCAAAAAGATCATCAAGGACAACAACCACCCGAGCCACTGCCTGTTCACCACACTATCATCCAGAAGGCGAGGTCAGTACAGGTGCATAGCTGGGACCGAGAGACTGAAAAACAGCTTCTATCTCAAGGCCATCAGACTGTTAAACAGCCGTCACTAACATTGAGTGGCTGCTGCCAACATACTGACTCAAATCTCTAGCCACTTTAATAATTTAGAATTGGATGTAATAAATGTATCTATTTTTACATACCCTACATTACTCTTCTCATATTTATATACTGTACTCTATACAAATCAAATCAAATCAAATGTATTTATTTAGCACTTCGTACATCAGCTGATATCTCAAAGTGCTGTACAGAAACCCAGCCTAAAACCCCAAACAGAAAGCAATGCAGGTGTAGAAGCACGGTGGCTAGGAAAAACTCCCTAGAAAGGCCAAAACCTAGGAAGAAACCTAGAGAGGAACCAGGCTATGTGGGGTGGCCAGTCCTCTTCTGGCTGTGCCGGGTGGAAATGATAACAGAACATGGCCAAGATGTTCAAATGTTCATAAATGACCAGCATGGTCGAATAATAATAAGGCAGAACAGTTGAAACTGGAGCAGCAGCACGGCCAGGTGGACTGGGGACAGCAAGGAGTCATCATGTCAGGTAGTCCTGGGGCATGGTCCTAGGGCTCAGGTCCTCCGAGAGAGAGAAAGAAAGAGAGAAGGAGAGAATTAGAGAACGCACACTTAGATTCACACAGGACACCGAATAGGACAGGAGAAGTACTCCAGATATAACAAACTGACCCTAGCCCCCCGACACATAAACTACTGCAGCATAAATACTGGAGGCTGAGACATCTACTGCATCTTGCCTATGCCATTCGGCCATCGCTCATCCATATATTTATATGTACATATTCTTATTCATTACTTTACACTTGTGTACTTAAGGTAGTTGTTGTGAAATTGTTAGAATACTTGTTCGATTTTACTGCATGGTCAGAACTAGAAGCACAAGCATTTCGCTACACTCGCATTAACATCTGCTAACCATGTGTATGTGACCAATAAAAATGTGATTTGATTCGATTTGATTTGCGTTGCTGTCGGAGCCTGAGCAGTTGCCATACCAGACGGTGATGCAACCAGTCAAGATGCTCTCGATGGTGCAGCTGTAGAACTTTTTGAGAGTCTGAGGACCTATGCCAAATCTTTTGAGTCTCCTGAGGGGGAATAGGTGTTTTTGTGCACTCTTCACGACTGTCTTGGTGTGTTTGGACCCTGAAAGTTTGTTGGTGACGTGGAACCAAGGAACTTGAAGCTCTCAACCTGCTCCACTACCGCCCCGTCGATGAGAATGGGGGCGTGCTCTGCCCTCCTTTTCCTGTAGTCCACGATCATCTCAATTGATCTTGATCACGTTGTTATACTGGCACTACACGGCCACACGGCCAGGTCTCTGACCTCCTCCCTATAGGCTGTTTCATTGCTGTCGGTGATCAGGCCTAATGACTGTTGCCTAATGATGGTGTTGGAGTCATGGGTGAACAGGGGGTACAGGAGGAGACTGAGCATGCACCCCTGAGTGTCCCCGTGTGAAGGATCAGCGCGGCAGATATGTTGTTCCCTACCCTTACCACCTGGGGGCGGCCTGTCAGGAAGTCCAGGATCCAGTTGCAGAGGGAGGTGTTCAGTCCCAGGGTCCTTAGCTTAGTGATGAGCTTTGAGGGCACAATGGTGTTGAATGCTGAGCTGTAGTCAATGAATAGCATTCTCACATGGATGTTCCTTTTGTCCAGGTGGGAAAGGGTAGTGTGTAGTGTAATAGAGATTGCGTCATCTGTCGATCTGTTGGGACGGTATGCAAATTGGAGTGGATCTAGGGTTTCTGGGATATTGGTGTTGATGTGAGCCATGACTAGCCTTTCAAAGCACTTCATGGCTACAGACGTAAGGGCTACGGGTCGGTAGTCATTCAGGCAAGTTACCTTGGTGTTCTTGGGCACAGGGACTATGGTGGTCTGCTTGAAACATGTTGGTGTTACAGACTCGGCCAGGGAGAGTTTGAAAATGTCAGTGAAGACACTTGCCTGTTAGTCAGCGCATGCTTGGAGTACATGTCCTTGTAATCCATATGGCCCTGCGGCCTTGTGAATGTTAACCTGTTTAAAGGTCTTACTCATGTCGGCTATGGAGAGCATGATCACACAGTTGTCCGGAACTGCTGGTGCTCTCATGCATTCTTCAGTGTTGCTTGCCTCACGGCACTAATAGAAGTAATTTAGCTTATCTGGTAGGCTCGTGTCACTGGACAGCTCGTGGCTGTACTTCCCAGTCCATTCTGGGGATAGTCCCTCTCTGCTATGCAGATGTTCGCACAGCAGCCAGCTGGATCCATTCACAACTGTTACGATAGAGAAGGTCTGTGATAGAAGATGTGGTAAAATCTATCTGTGGGAGTTCTGCCAAGATTAGGCTTATCAAAAAAAACAATTCTAACAAGACAAAACCTGCAGAAGAAACACACATGAACCTAGAAATACCATCCAAAACAAAACTGAGTGAGTAATGTTCAGTCTGAACCTACTTCCTGAAGCCAAAAATTAAAAGATAATAATCTCTAGGTAAATGTGTTATATAAAGCTTAAATAAGGCTACTAGGCTACCAAGCTGCTAGGAAAGAATCTGATTGAAATTAGCTCTGAATGTGAAGTAAGAGCTGTTAAAACTCTTGAGTCTAACAATGGCAGGAGAGTTTCACAGTCCCCCCCAACCACCCAAATGCAGAGGCCTTTGAAGCCCCCTCCATCTGTGCAGAGAATATATCCTCCTCAGAATCCCCAAAATACAACAGCCACAGGACAACGTTGTTTGGACGTCATAAAAGGACCATTCAATGAAAATATTCAGCTAGCTAACGAACTCCTTTTTCACGTGAAAAAGAGGGACAGAGACTTGTTAGCCACGTTAGCTAGCTAGTTGGGATTTTCTACAAGGAATCTGCCTCCCGAAAAAAGCTTCTCCCAAGTGGGTCTGACACCTACTCCCATTGCCTGCTGCACGGCTGCTTTGATTCCACCTGGCGATCTGTTCACCATCTGCCATGGCCTGTCTCCTCCTGTCTGATATAGGTACCCCCGCCACACTCCCACCTTTCTCCCGAGCTTTCGCTCGCCTCCGTCACGCATGCACTGTTGGGGCAAGTACCCTGAACTAACAATGGCTAGCTCCAAGATGTTATATTTTTCTATTGTGCTTTATGCTATTTGCCTCATGACTCCTGCATGCTTTGTTGACTATGAACTAACGTGTTCACCCAACCGTGGGACAGTCTATGTTTGGTCCCACACTCGGGACTCTCTATTGACTCTCTATTGACTCTCTAAAGGGACTCTCTTCTTGCCCTTTGTGCTGTTGTCTGTGCCCAATAATGTTTGTACCATGTTGTGCTGCTGCCATGTTGTGTTGCTACCATGTTGTTGTCATGTTGTGTTTTCATGTGTTGCTGCCATGCTATGTTCTTGTCTTAGGTCTCTCTTTATGTAGTGTTGTTGTGTCTCTCTTGTCGTGATGTGTGTTTTGTCCTATATGTTTTATGTATTTTTAATCTTTAATCACAGCCTCCATCCCCGCAGGAGGCCTTTTGCCTTCTGGTAGGCTGTCATTGTAAATAAGAATTTGTTCTTAACTGACTTGACTAGTTAAATAAAGGACTCACCTACTCATTCCAGGGTTGTTCTTTATTTGGACTATTTTCTACATTGTAGAATAATAGTTAAGACATTGAAACTATGAAATAACACATATGGAATCATGTAGTAACCAAAAAAGTGTTAAATAAATCAAAATTTGTTTTAGATTTTAGATTCTTCGAAGGATCCACCCTTTGCCTTGATGACAGCATTGCACACAAAATATATGAAATATATTTTTATATTGTTCAATTAACACCTTTTTGGTTACTACATGATTCAATTTGTTATTTCATAGTTTTGATGTCTTCACTATTATTCTACAATGTAGAAAATAGCAAAAAAGAATGAAAAACCCTGGTATGAGTAGGTGTATCCAAACTTTTGACTGGTACTGTATATATATATTTTAAAACATGTTTTCCTTTATTATTTTCCCCTAACCCTACCACCCCTCCCCAAATTGGAGTAAACTAATGGACAACAACACCTAGGCTTCTGCTTTCGTGTTATACATACTATGTATGTATGTACATTCTACGGACACAGTGTATTTTACAATAGGTATCTTTTGTATGTTTTTAATCCCACCCTTCAACTACCTTCAACCCCTCTGATCTATCTCTGAACACGACCCAGTTTTGATTTCTATTTGCCATATTTTTAACTGCTGTTTCACAAAAGTTGTGAACCTTTCGATTCTCATAGTTTCTACAGATTGTAAATTAAAGATGTATTTTTTTGCGAAAAGTATTATTAGATTATTGATCGAATGACTAGGACTTTTCAAATCACCCAGCAGTGCTGTTTTCAGAGTTAGCTCCAGTTAAATGTTACAATTCTTCAGCCATTCCGAACCTGCGAACAAAAACAAGGCACATATGTACAGTATCAAAACAAATGATCTAAGGTTTCTGTCTCTCTGCAGGAAAATCTGCAGAGCTAGGATGGTTGTATCCGCAATATATATAACATTCTATTGGTTGCAAGAATTTTGTATAATAATTTACATTTGAGTCTGACGTTGAATTGACATCTGTGCTTTACATTTCAGCACCCTAGTATTAATTCTGGTTAAACAGTATGAGGAGAATAGGACTATACATGAGACTTCCATTCAATTTTCAAGGCCTACTGGGAGTGTTTTCCTGTCTCATCAGTAACTGAAACTACCCAAACCAATTTTAAATTTACCTCAGTGTAATTATTTGGTTTTCTGTTACTTTTCAACAAATCCATGTTCTTAGAGCATACTAATTACAGGAAAATTATAATTGCTAACCCCATGCAGGATTCAATGAGATTGAAACCCCTCGATGGAATAGTAAGCCTAAAACAAGGCAGTATGAACAACTGCTAATTTTGGTCCACATTTGATTCAATTTTGTTCATTTCTTCAGTTTGAGTAGAATGACAGCCTACAAGCTGCAAAGTTGATAATTCTGAGTCGGTCCATGTCATTTCAGCAAGTCATAACACCTACCATCTCAGATTGTTCTGCAAAGGACATGTTCTGATCTGTTAAATAAACACAAGAGACCAGCAAAATGGATATAAGAGTGTGACGGTATAGTGAGAAGAGTGGCATTTAGTTGTCAAAACCTGGTACTTTCACAGTATGGTAAATTAAGTCACTTCAATTACAAATCTCTCTGAATAGGAGGAAAAAAATCTTCAGATTCACAGGGAATACATTACATAGTATGGAGAAGCAATACTCCAAGCCACAGCTTCAATACTATTTGTCAAACATAGAGAATTGATACTGTATATTGTTAGGGTGTGTTTGACATGGGGTGTGGGGGGTCCGTGGGTGGCTTTTGAATAGATTTAGGGGATTCCTCATGTCTTACTCATTGGTAGGAAGAAGTTTGGTCCAAATCGGATGTTGGGTACTATATGATCTGAATCCTATAAATAAACATTTCAATTTGGGTGCAATCAATTTGCTTAATTTCTCAGAGATCAAATTATATTTTAACAAAAGAATGTTGCAGGAATGATAATTGTATCTGTTATTATTAACTACAGAAACAATTTCAGAACAATTTCTTTCTTGTGCTTTTTGAGGTGGAATAACATTTCTGTCCTTCATGCTAGCACAAAATAACAAACATTTCAGTCCAAATACTTAAGAAATCAAATCTTCCTAGAACGATGACCAACTTATTTGGCCCAGACCTAAAATAGACAAAAAGAGACATGGTGAATTTATCCCAAATGTGTTCCTTACAGAAGCTGCCTTCAGTGTGCCCAATGCACAGTTCCATTTGATTGTGAAATGTGTAATATTGCATATAGAACGCTTTGTGAAAGAAAAACTAAGCACTATGCTGGCAGTGTGAACTTTTATTTCTCTGTTTATCTTCTATTCTGTTTTTCTTACTTTTTCTTTTCCATCCATCCAGCCCCCCCCCACACCCTCTCCCTTCAGCTGACCAAAGAGAGTTGAAGGAAATTCCCAAGCTGTTGACTTCAGATAGATCAAAGAACATTAAGGTGTTTTCTCTCTGCCTGTGTGGTTCACACAGCCTTTTCAACTGTGAAAGAGTGCAATTGGACAATCAAACCAAACACATTTGGAGATAATTATACTAGCGGTCATGTAGAATGCCTCCACAGGCAGAACGGCTGGCTTTAGTGTTTAAAATGGGTTTGTTGAAAGCTTTCAGTCAATCCCTCTCATTAGTTTGGGCCTTGAACAGTACACAAAGTGATATTACTCACAGTACCTCATTATAATGGAGCTACAGTTTGTTTCTCATTCAACTCAGCATAAATCACTCAGTACACGTCCAAATCCAAAGCAGAACACCAACAAAGTTGGAGTTCCTGTCTAAAGTTGTTCCTTCTGTTTGGAAGGTAAACTAAGATAAAAAGCTGGGTCTACTTGAGGTAAATACACCAACTTTGTGTAACACCGCTTAAGCTGAGAGACGTGTGTTTCTGATCTCAAGTGAATGCTGACGTCCTTTGTTTACACGTTAGTGGAATAATTGAGCAATCAAGTGACTGTCAAAGTTTAACCACTAATTTTTAAAAAACTGGCACTAAAACTGGCACTATTTCCAGTGTGGCAACTGGCTTGATTGTCAGAGCACTGAAGTACTGGTATGAAAATCCAGCCTTCTTTAGTCAGAGTTCCAAAACACAGTTTTCACAATGAATCACAATGTTATCACAATGTATTATCTGAAACTTTTAAAAATCTTAATGCAGTGGAGACTCAACACTCAAGTGGGAGTTCTAAACGATTGAAGCTTGGTCACATCCTGTACAGTACAGTATCTCTCCCTAACACATTGTAGACAGACAGAGCTTTTTCCTATGTCTCCTGGTGCTAATTTCTCAGGCCGCAGCACAGGCCGTGTCCTAGGGCAGTGATGCGTGTGGAATGATGCAGCCTGCACTAGCGTGATCCTGGGCCTCAAGTATGAGAGACACGGCAACAGTGCGGGCTCCTCCCTGACTCAGAGCAGGTCCACACGGTGGGCTGTCACAGCCCATCATCATCACACACTCCTCTGATCAATACTACCCAGCCCCCTGACACTGCTGCCTGCCTGTGGGCACACTTTCCACACCAGACAGAGGGGGAGAGAGAGAGAGAGAGAGAGAGAGAGAGAGAGAGAGAGAGAGAGAGAGAGAGAGAGAGAGAGAGAGAGAGATAGGGGGTATTGAGACAGGTAGAAAGAGGTATTGAGACAGGGAGAAAGAGAGAAAGGTAGAGAAAGAGGTAGAGAGAAAATTAGTTCATTGACTATAATTGCCTTTGAAGTAAGGGACCTAACATTAAGTAGCCCTATATTATGCTTTTACAGGTCCTTGGTATTCTGCTTTTACAGGTCCTTGATATTATTTGCCAAAGCACAGCTCCCACACCACTAGAGGGATATCTTCAACCACCAACTTACCATCCTGAGACAAGGCCGAGTATAGCCCACAAAGATCTCCGCCACGGCACAACCCAAGCGGGGGCGCCAACCCAGACAAGTGACGCACCCCTCCTAGGGATGGCATGAAAGAGCTCTAGTAAGCCAGTGACTCAGCCCCTGTAATAGAGTTAGAGGCAGAGAATCCCAGTGGAAAGAGGGGAACCGGCCAAGCAGAGACAGCAAGGGAGGTTCGTTGCTCCAGAGCCTTTCCGTTCACCTTCACACTCCTGGGCCAGACTACACTCAATCATATGACCCACTGAAGAGATGAGTCTTCAGTAAAGACTTAAAGGTTAAGACCGAGTTTGCGTCTCTCACATGGCTAGGCAGACCATTCCATAAAAATGGAGCTCTATAGGAGAAAGCCCTGCCTCCAGCTGTTTGCTTATAAATTCTAGGGACAATTAGGAGGCTTGCGTCTTGTGACCGTAGCGTACGTGTAGGTATGTACGGCAGGTCCAAATCAGAGTGATAGGTAGGAGCAAGCCCATGTAATGCTTTGTAGGTTAGCAGTAAAAACCTTGAAATCAGCCCTTGTCTTGACAGGAAGCCAGTGTAGGGAGGCTAGCACTGGAGTAATATGATCAAATTTTTTGGTTCTAGTCAGGATTCTAGCAGCCGTAGTTAGCACTAACTGAAGTTTATTTAGTGCTTTATCCGGGTAGCCGGAAAGTAGAGCATTGCAGTAGTCTAACCTAGAAGTAACAAAAGCATGGATTCATTTTTCTGCATCATTTTTGGACAGAAAGTTTCTGATTCTTGCAATGTTACGTAGATGGAAAAAAAGCTGTCCTTGAAACAGTCTTGATATGTTCGTCAAAAGAGAGATCAGGGTCCAGAGTAACGCCGAGGTCCTTCACAGTTTTATTTGAGACGACTGTACAACCATTAAGAGTAATTGTCAGATTCAACAGAAGATCTCTTTGTTTCTTGGGTCCTAGAACAAGCATCTCTGTTTTGTCCGAGTTTAAAAGTAGAAAGTTTGCAGCCATCCACTTCCTTGTGTCTGAAACACAGGCTTCTGGCGAGGGCAATTTTGGGGCTTCACCATGTTTCATTGAAATGTACAGCTGTGTGTCATCCGCAGAGCAGTGAAAGTTAACATTATGTTTTCGAATAACATCCCCAAGAGGTAAAATATATAGTGAAAACAATAGTGATCCTAAAACGGAACCTTGAGGAACACCGAATTTTACAGTTGATTTGTCAGAGGACAAACCATTCACAGAGACAAACTGATATCTTTCCGACAGATAAGATCCAAACCAGGCCAGAACTTGTCCGTGTAGACCAATTTGGGTTTCCAAGCTCTCCAAAAGAATGTGGTGATCGATGGTATCAAAAGCAGCACTAAGGTCTAGGAGCACGAGGACAGATGCAGAGCCTCGGTCTGATGCCATTAAAAGGTCATTTACCACCTTCACAAGTGCAGTCTCAGTGTTATGATGGGGTCTAAAACCAGACTGAAGCATTTCGTATACATTGTTTATCTTCAGGAAGGCAGTGAGTTGCTGCGCAACATCCTTTAAAAAATGTTTTGAGAGGAATGGAAGATTCGATATAGGCTGATAGTTTTTTATATTTTCTGGGTCAAGGTTTGGCTTTTTCAAGAGAGGCTTTATTACTTTCACTTTTAGTGAGTTTGGTACACATCCGGTGGATAGGGAGTCGTTTATTATGTTCAACATAGGAGGGCCAAGCACAGGAAACAGCTCTTTCAGTAGTTTAGTTGGAATAGGGTCCGGTATGCAGCTTGAAGTTTTAGAGGCCATGATTATTTTCATCATTGTGTCAAGAGATATAGTACTAAAACACTTGATCCTAGGTCCTGGCAGAGTTGTGCAGACTCAGGACAACTGAGCCTTGAAGAAATACGCAGATTTAAAGAGGAGTCCGTAATTTGCTTTCTAATAATCATGATCTTTTCCTCAAAGAAGTTCATGAATTTATTACTGCTGAAGTGAAAGCCATCCTCACTTGGGGAATGCTGCTTTTTAGTTAGCTTTGTGACAGTATCAAAATTACATTTTGGATTGTTCTTATTTTCCTCAATTAAGTTGGAAAAATAGGATGATCGAGCAGCAGTAAGGGCTCTTCGATACTGCACGGTACTGTCTTTCCAAGCTAGTCGGAAGATTTCCAGTTTGGTGTGGCGCCATTTCCATTCCAATTTTCTGGAAGCTTGCTTCAGAGCTCGGGTATTTTCTGTATACCAGGGAGCTAGTTTCTTATGAGAAATGTTTTTAGTTTTTAGGGGTGTAACTGCATCTAGGGTATTGCGCAAGGTCAAATTGAGTTCCTCAGTTAGGTGGTTAACTGATTTTTGTCCTCTGACGTCTTTGGGTAGGCAAAGGGAGTCTGGAAGGGCATCAAGGAATCTTTGTGTTGTCTGTGAATTTATAGCACAACTTTTGATGCTCCTTGGTTGGGGTCTGAGCAGATTATTTGTTGCAATTGCAAACGTAATAAAATGGTGGTCCGATAGTCCAGGATTATGAGGAAAAACATTAAGATCCACAACATTTATTCCATGCGACAAAACTAGGTCCAGAGTATGACTGTGACAGTGAGTAGGTCCAGAGACATGTTGGACAAAACCCACTGAGTCGATGATGGCTCTGAAAGCCTTTTGGCGTGGGTCTGTGGACTTTTCCATGTGAATATTAAGGTCACCAAAAATTTGAATATTATCTGCTATGACTACAAGGTCCGATAGGAATTCAGGGAACTCTTTGGGGAACGCTGTATATGGCCCAGGAGGCCTGTAAACAGTAGCTATAAAAAGTGATTGAGTAGGCTGCATAGATTTCATGACTAGAAGCTCAAAAGACAAAAACGTAAATTGAAATTTGCTATCGTAAATGTTAGCAACACCTCCGCCTTTGCGGGATGCACGGGGGATATGGTCACTAGTGTAACCAGGAGGTGAGGCCTCATTTAACACAGTAAATTCATCAGGCTTAAGCCATGTTTCAGTCAGGCCAGTCAGGCCAATCACATCAAGATTATGATCAATGATTAGTTCATTGACTATAATTACCTTTGAAGTAAGGGACCTAACATTAAGTAGCCCTATATTATGCTTTTATAGGTCCTTGGTATTATGCTTTTACAGGTCCTTGGTATTATGCTTTTACAGGTCCTTGGTATTATGCTTTTACAGGTCCTTGGTATTATGCTTTTACAGGTCCTTGGTATTATGCTTTTACAGGTCCTTGGTATTATGCTTTACAGGTCCTTGGTATTATGCTTTTACAGGTCCTTGGTATTATGCTTTACAGGTCCTTGGTATTATGCTTTTACAGGTCCTTGGTATTATGCTTTTACAGGTCCTTGGTATTATGCTTTACAGGTCCTTGGTATTATGCTTTTACAGGTCCTTGGCATGATGCTTTAACAGGTCCTTGGCGTGATGCTTTTACAGGTCCTTGGTATTATGCTTTTACAGGTCCTTGGTATTATGCTTTTACAGGTCCTTGGTATTATGCTTTTACAGGTCCTTGGTATTATGCTTTTACAGGTCCTTGGCATGATGCTTTAACAGGTCCTTGGCGTGATGCTTTTACAGGTCCTTGGTATTATGCTTTTACAGGTCCTTGGTATTATGCTTTTACAGGTCCTTGGTATTATGCTTTTACAGGTCCTTGGTATTATGCTTTTACAGGTCCTTGGTATTATGCTTTTACAGGTCCTTGGTATTATGCTTTTACAGGTCCTTGGTATTATGCTTTTACAGGTCCTTGGTATTATGCTTTTACAGGTCCTTGGTATTATGCTTTTACAGATCCTTGGTATTATGCTTTTACAGGTCCTTGGTATTATGCTTTTACAGGTCCTTGGTATTATGCTTTACAGGTCCTTGGCGTGATGCTTTTACAGGTCCTTGGCATGATGCTTTTACAGGTCCTTGGCATGATGCTTTTACAGGTCCTTGGCATGATGCTTTTACAGGTCCTTGGCGTGATGCTTTTACAGGTCCTTGGCATGATGCTTTAACAGGTCCTTGGCGTGATGCTTTTACAGGTCCTTGGCATGATGCTTTAACAGGTCCTTGGCATGATGCTTTTACAGGTCCTTGGTATTATGCTTTTACAGGTCCTTGGCATGATGCTTTTACAGGTCCTTGGCATGATGCTTTTACAGGTCCTTGGCATGATGCTTTAACAGGTCCTTGGTATTATGCTTTAACAGGTCCTTGGCATGATGCTTTTACAGGTCCTTGGCATGATGCTTTAACAGGTCCTTGGCATGATGCTTTTACAGGTCCTTGGCATGATGCTTTTACAGGTCCTTGGCATGATGCTTTAACAGGTCCTTGGCATGATGCTTTTACAGGTCCTTGGTATTATGCTTTTACAGGTCCTTGGCATGATGCTTTTACAGGTCCTTGGCATGATGCTTTTACAGGTCCTTGGCATGATGCTTTTACAGGTCCTTGGCATGATGCTTTAACAGGTCCTTGGCATGATGCTTTACAGGTCCTTGGTATTATGCTTTTACAGGTCCTTGGCATGATGCTTTAACAGGTCCTTGGCGTGATGCTTTTACAGGTCCTTGGCATGATGCTTTTACAGGTCCTTGGCGTGATGCTTTTACAGGTCCTTGGCGTGATGCTTTTACAGGTCCTTGGCATGATGCTTTAACAGGTCCTTGGCATGATGCTTTAACAGGTCCTTGGCATGATGCTTTAACAGGTCCTTGGCATGATGCTTTTACAGGTCCTTGGCATGATGCTTTAACAGGTCCTTGGCATGATGCTTTTACAGGTCCTTGGTATTATGCTTTACAGGTCCTTGGCGTGATGCTTTTACAGGTCCTTGGCATGATGCTTTAACAGGTCCTTGGCGTGATGCTTTTACAGGTCCTTGGCATGATGCTTTTACAGGTCCTTGGCGTGATGCTTTTACAGGTCCTTGGTATTATGCTTTAACAGGTCCTTGGCGTGATGCTTTTACAGGTCCTTGGCATGATGCTTTAACAGGTCCTTGGCATGATGCTTTAACAGGTCCTTGGTATTATGCTTTAACAGGTCCTTGGCATGATGCTTTAACAGGTCCTTGGCGTGATGCTTTTACAGGTCCTTGGCATGATGCTTTAACAGGTCCTTGGCATGATGCTTTAACAGGTCCTTGGCATGATGCTTTAACAGGTCCTTGGTATTATGCTTTTACAGGTCCTTGGTATTATGCTTTTACAGGTCCTTGGCGTGATGCTTTTACAGGTCCTTGGCATGATGCTTTAACAGGTCCTTGGCGTGATGCTTTTACAGGTCCTTGGCATGATGCTTTAACAGGTCCTTGGCATGATGCTTTTACAGGTCCTTGGTATTATGCTTTTACAGGTCCTTGGCATGATGCTTTTACAGGTCCTTGGCATGATGCTTTTACAGGTCCTTGGCATGATGCTTTAACAGGTCCTTGGTATTATGCTTTAACAGGTCCTTGGCATGATGCTTTACAGGTCCTTGGCATGATGCTTTAACAGGTCCTTGGCATGATGCTTTTACAGGTCCTTGGCATGATGCTTTTACAGGTCCTTGGCATGATGCTTTAACAGGTCCTTGGCATGATGCTTTTACAGGTCCTTGGTATTATGCTTTTACAGGTCCTTGGCATGATGCTTTTACAGGTCCTTGGTATTATGCTTTTACAGGTCCTTGGCATGATGCTTTAACAGGTCCTTGGCGTGATGCTTTACAGGTCCTTGGTATTATGCTTTAACAGGTCCTTGGCATGATGCTTTACAGGTCCTTGGTATTATGCTTTTACAGGTCCTTGGCATGATGCTTTAACAGGTCCTTGATGCTTTTACAGGTCCTTGGCATGATGCTTTACAGGTCCTTGGCGTGATGCTTTTACAGGTCCTTGGCGTGATGCTTTACAGGTCCTTGGCATGATGCTTTAACAGGTCCTTGGCATGATGCTTTAACAGGTCCTTGGCATGATGCTTTAACAGGTCCTTGGCATGATGCTTTACAGGTCCTTGGCATGATGCTTTAACAGGTCCTTGGCATGATGCTTTACAGGTCCTTGGTATTACGCTTTACAGGTCCTTGGCGTGATGCTTTTACAGGTCCTTGGCATGATGCTTTAACAGGTCCTTGGCATGATGCTTTACAGGTCCTTGGCATGATGCTTTTACAGGTCCTTGGCGTGATGCTTTTACAGGTCCTTGGTATTATGCTTTTACAGGTCCTTGGCGTGATGCTTTTACAGGTCCTTGGCATGATGCTTTAACAGGTCCTTGGCATGATGCTTTAACAGGTCCTTTGATGCTTTAACAGGTCCTTGGCATGATGCTTTAACAGGTCCTTGGCATGATGCTTTAACAGGTCCTTGGCATGATGCTTTAACAGGTCCTTGGCATGATGCTTTAACAGGTCCTTGGCGTGATGCTTTTACAGGTCCTTGGCATGATGCTTTAACAGGTCCTTGGTATTATGCTTTTACAGGTCCTTGGTATTATGCTTTTACAGGTCCTTGGCGTGATGCTTTAACAGGTCCTTGGTATTATGCTTTTACAGGTCCTTGGTATTATGCTTTTACAGGTCCTTGGCGTGATGCTTTTACAGGTCCTTGGCATGATGCTTTAACAGGTCCTTGGTATTATGCTTTTACAGGTCCTTGGTATTATGCTTTTACAGGTCCTTGGCGTGATGCTTTTACAGGTCCTTGGCATGATGCTTTAACAGGTCCTTGGTATTATGCTTTTACAGGTTCTTGGTATTATGCTTTTATAGGTCCTTGGCGTGATGCTTTTACAGGTCCTTGGCGTGATGCTTTTACAGGTCCTTGGCATGATGCTTTAACAGGTCCTTGGCATGATGCTTTTATAGGTTCTTGGTATTATGCTTTTACAGGTATTTTTTCCTCCAATTATAGTATTGTGGCTTCTATGACAAAAACACATGTATACACCAGCAATTACCACTCAGTTTAATTTCAGCGCTACTGTATGTAGTAATATGGCATGACTACATTCAGCATGTGTTGACATTTTCCTGGCCACTTACCTGAGATAAAATCTGCTGAAATTCAAACAGTTCATTTCAGCATAATGCTGACCAAGGCTTTTAGATGATGTTCACACTGTATAATGTAGTCAAGAGCAGAGCAACATTTTCCTTACGGTATAACACTTTACAATTCCAAAACGAAATGAAAAGCAATAAGAGTATGTATGAAAGATTTGGGGCTAGACAACCATAACAGAGTGGAACATGATTCACTAATTTAATATCATAAACTCTGTAGAGTGAAATCTCTCGCAAGAGAGAGCACAGAGTCTGACTGGTAATGGATGAGATGTTATTTATTTGAGGCCTATGACATGAACTTCAGCATTTCTCCATTTTCTATCTTAGTTTAGTTGTCACGCTCTGGCCATAGAGAGGCTTTTATCCTCTATTTTGGTTAGGCCAGGGGGTAAACTAGGGTGGGCATTCTAGTTTCTTAATTTCTATGTTTTTCTTTTTCTATGTGTTGGTTCTCAATCAGGGACAGCTGTCTATCATTGTTTCTGATTGGGAATCATACTTAGGCAGCCTTTTTTCCTTTCGCATTTGTGGGTAGTTATCTTTGTTAGTGGCACTATTGCCCAAGTTAAGCTTCACGGTCGTTGCCTTGTTTTGTTGGCGACATTCGTTTCAAATAAAAAGAAATGTACGCTCATAACGCTGCGCTTTGGTCCAGTCATTTCCAGGAAGAGGATTGTGACATTAGTAGTCACTTCACACCACATTGGTTTAGCAGTCACTTCACATTAGAGAAAGATTTTCTTGATGAAATTAAGTTGTGATGGTGTAAATGTAGACTATACACTTGCAGCAATAATTCTTGAGTCCCCTTAAGATGTCTAACTTGGATAATATGTGGTGTTTCCAAAGGATGTGTTCAAATTTTGCTGAGCTGAGGAGACAGAATGAAAGTTAGCAAATTTCACTGAAACCAACATCTGTTTTATAAGAAAAAGAATGTGTGCACCTTGACTACTGTACAGTTTGACAAGCGGCAACTAATCACATTAACTTTTTTTGGCCTTCACTTGAGGTAGTTTTAGTTGAACATTGGTAGAAAATGTTACATAGAATAGCCCTCTCACTTTTCCATAAAAAAGCAATTCTATTGTATAAAACTGTTTAAAATCCCTTACCAGATAATAGCACGAGATACATTCCCCACAGCAGTGGTCTGAGCAAAGTCTACACTGGCCTCTAAAAAACATCAAGGCTGTTGCAACAGCGACAGGCACCCTGCATCCGAGAGGCCCGTGCCAGCCCCATTTGAAAAATCAATACTCTAAAGTCCCTGAGGACAAACATCCTGCCAAACCCCTGTCAGACAGAAACTGTATTTATGTGCTAGAATATATTCAGCTTTATAATTGTTTTCTTCTCTGTCTTGAGCTTGGTTGATAGGCCAAATGTCTCGGCCAATACAAGTAAAAGCATGGATCATAGTGCAGGTTTTACACCTCCTGTCTGTTAAGTTCTTACGTGAAAAACAGCCTTCTTATAGCTAGGGTTTATTGAAATCACAAAGCAATATAATACCACAGTGGATTTATAAATCTTGCCCGAAAGTAAATGGCCTACAGTGATTGACAGAGATTTGGCACATCTGGGCTCACAATTTACCTAGAGTACAGTGCATATATACAGCGCGTTCGGAAAGTGTTCAGAACCCTTGACTTTTTCCACATTTTGTTACGTTACAGCCATATTCTAAAATGGATTGAATAAAAAAAAATCCTTGTCAAATTACACACAATACCCCATAGTGACAAAGCACTATGGAAGGAAGCACCTCCTCAGTAAAAGGCACATGACAGCTTGCTTGGAGTTTTCCAAAAGGCACCTAAAGGACCCTCAGACCATGAGAAACAAGATTCTCTGGTCTGATGAAACCAGGAAGGTTCAACTTCCAACAGGACAACAACCCTAAGCACACAAGTCTCTGAATGTCCTTGAGTGGACCAGCCAGAGCCCGGACCTGAAAATAGCTGTGCAGTGACACTCCCCATCCAACCTGACAGAGTTTGAGAGGATCTTCAGAGAAGAATGGGAGAAACTCCCCAAATACAGGTGTGCCAAGCTAGTAGCGTCATATCCATGAAGAGGCTGTACTCGCTGCCAAAAGGTGCTTCAACAAAGTACTGAGTAAAGGGTCTGAATACTTATGTAAATGTGATTTTTTAAAAACGTTTTACGTTTAATACATTTTCTTTGACACTATGAGGTATTGTGTGTAGATTGATGAGGAAAAAAACAATATTTAATCCATTTTTAGAATAAAGCAGTAACGCAACAAGATGTGGAAAAAGTCAAGGGTTCTGAATTATTTTCGAATGCCCTGTATATGTGTAGTATATTGACGTCTTACCAGAAACCAACAAACTTGTCTGACATGTAATGAATACTCAGGTAATGTCTGCTCCATCACACTCACAGGTAGACAAGTTCTCCATGTGTAAATCATTATTTGAGGTTTGAGAACTCTGTTATAATACATTGTTACATGTTGATAGAACACATATCAACTGAAAAGGCTATATTCTAGCCAAACCACCCATGAAACTATCCTTACCCACCAGATACAAACACAAATCCCCTCAAACACATTTTTTGTTGATATTCTTTCATGCATGTCTTAGATTGTAAAAAACCACGCTGACCACAGAGAGCAGCACAGACAGAACCCATGTGGATGTTTAGGTAGAAGGGGTCCATGATGGCCTGCGATTGAAGGACAAACAGGATGGAGAGGTCAGTCAGTCAGTGGGTGGTCAGCAGAACACCCCCCTCCACTCTCTCTCAATTCAATTCAAGGGGCTTTATTTGACTGGGAAACATATGTTAACATTGCCAAAGCAAGTGAAGTAGATAATATACAAAAGTGAAATAAACAATAAAATTGAACAGTAAACATTACACTCACAGAAGTTCCAAAATAATAAAGACATTACAAATGTCATAAGTATATATACAGTGTTGTTACGATGTGCAAATGGTTAAAGTACAAAAGTGAAAATAAATAAACATACAGTACATATGGGTTGCATTTACAATGGTGTTTGTTCTTCACTGGTTGCCCTTTTCTTGTGGCAACAGATCACAAATATTGCTGCTGTGATGACACACTGTGGTATTTCACCCAGAAGATATAGGACTTAATCAAAATCAGGGTTGTTTTCGAACTCTTTGTGGATCTGTGTAATCTGAGGGAAATACGTGTCTCTAATATGGTCATACATTTGGCAGGAGGTTAGGAAGTGCAGCTCAGTTTCCACCTCATTTTGTGGGCAGTGTGCACAAACTGTAGTTTGTCTTCTCTTGAGAGCCAGGTCTGCCTATGACGGCCTCTCTCAATAGCAAGGCTATGATCACTGAGTCTGTACAAAGTCAAAGCTTTCCTTATGTTTGGGTCAGTCACAGTGGTCAGGTATTCTGCCACTGTGTACTCTCTGTTTAGGGCCAAATAGCATTCTAGTTTGCTCTGTTTTTTTGTTAATCCTTTCCAATGTGTCAAGTAAATATCTTTTTGTTTTCTCATGATTTGGTTGGGTCTAATTGTGTTGCTGTCCTGGGGCTCTGTGGGGTCTGTTTGTGTTTGCGAAGAGAGCCCCAGGACCAGCTTGCTTAGGAGACTCTTCTCTCTCTCTCTCTCTCTCTTTTTGTAGTCTACTGCCTTTTCTAAAGAATAGACTGTCCCCTGTTGCAGATCAATCTGTTAAGGCCTCCCCATTCTCAGAATGAGGAAATCCTGGCTTTCTTAAACTCAAAAGAGAGCATTGCACGACCAAATTCTCCAACAGGACTTTCTCATGCCATGGGTACCGTCCAGGACAATGCCACAGCTAGGAGAGGTTTATGCTCTGTTTGCTTATGTTGTTTTTAACTTTAACACCACAGTCTGGCTTTCACAAGCCAACATTCAACCCCAGGATGTCATACTAATGGACGCCATAACTGTTCAGTTGACCACACACTCTGATTTGATATGTGTCAAAAAAAGAAAAACAAATCTACAAGACATTGTTTTATCATTCCTCTGGAGACTTGCCACAAAAACATTTTTTTATTCAGCAGCAAACCATCAAGTTGGAAAAGCACTCAAAACGGCGCAGAACATACCCTGTGTAATATTTCAATCCACAAATTACTCAATTAACTAAATCGCCTTGTCTTGGCGTGAGAAGGGAGGGAAGTTGTGAATGCAGTATCACTGGTAGAGCATCAGTTTGGCTGTGACTACAGTACCCTGATAGAGCATCAGTTCACCAACACATCTCCATCTTACACACACACACACACACACACACACACACACACACCACACACACAATCCTCCGAAGAGTGCAACACATGCAACAAACAAAGACAAGAACCCACAACCTAAATGTGGGAAAAAGGGCTGCCTAAGTATGATCCCCAATCAGAGACAACCATAGACAGCTGCCTCTGATTGGGAACCACACTCGGCCAAAAACAAAGAAACAGAAAACATAGAATGCCAACCCAAATCACACCCTGACCTAACCAAATAGAGAAATAAAAAGGCTCTAGGGTCATAGGGTCAGGGCCTGACAGTACCCCCCCCCCCAAGATGTGGACTCCGGCCGCAAAACCTGACACTATAGGGGAGGGTCCGGGGGGCATCTCTCCTCGGTAGCGGCTCCGGTTCGGGACGTAGCCCCCGCTCCGCACGCTGATCCCTCCGCTTCCGTGGTACCGGACCGTGGATCATCGCCGGAGACTCCGGACCGTGGATCATCGCCGGAGACTCCGGACCGTGGATCATCGCCGGGGGAACCGAACCGTGGATCATCGCTGGAGGCTCTGGACTGGGAACCCCTACTGGAGGCTCTGGACTGGGAACCCCTGCTGGAGGCTCCGGACTGCGGACTGTCGCTGGAGACTCCGGACTGCGGACCGTTGCTGGAAGCTCCGGACTAGGGACCGTCACTGGAGGCTCCGGACAGGGGATCATTGCTGCAGGCTCCGGACTGGGAACTGTCGCTATAGGCTCCGGAATGGGGACCGTCGCTGCAGGACCGTCGACTGGGCCGTCGACTGGGGACCGTTGCTGGAGGCTCCGGACTGGGGACTGTCACTGGAGGCTCCGGACTGGGGAGATGCACTGGAAACCTGGTGCGTGGAGCAGGCACCGGATACACTGGGCCGTGGAGGCGCACTGGAGGTCTCGAGCGTAGAGTTTGGGGCGGCAGGGTAGCCTAGTGGTTAGAGCGTTGGACTAGTAACCGGAAGGTTGCAAGTTCAAACCCCCGAGCTGACAAGGTACAAATCTGTCGTTCTGCCCCTGAACAGGCAGTTAACCCGCTGTTCCTAGGCCGTCATTGAAAATAAGAATTTGTTCTTAACTGACTTGCCTGGTTAAATAAAGGTAAAATAAAAAAATAAAATAAAGAGTTGGCACAACCCGTCCTGGCTCGATGCTTAGTTTCGCCTGGCAAATGCAGGGTGCCGTCACAGGACACACTTGGCTGTGAAGGCGCACCGGAAACACAGTCCGCAGAGCCGGCGCAGGATATCCTGGGCCGAAGAGACGCACCGGAGACCAGGAGCGCTGAGCCGGCACAATCCGTCCTGGCTGAATGCCCACTCTAGCACGGCAAATGCGAGGAGCTGGCACAGGGCGCACCGGACTGTGAATGCGCACTAGAGACACAGTCTGCATCACTGCATAACACGTGGCCTGACAAGTCACACTCTCCCCACGGTAAACATGGGGAATTGGCTCAGGTCTAAACCCTGACTCCGTCAATCTCCCCATGTGCCACCCCCCAATTTTTTTTGGGGAGCTGCCTCTCGGGCTTCCGTCGTTGCCGTGACTCCTGGTCTCGTCGTCGTTCCTCCCTCGCTGCTTCCACCTGTTCCCATTGGAGGCGATCCCATCCGGCCAGGATCTCCTCACACGTCCAGGATCCTTTGCCGTCCAGGATGTCCTCCCATGTCCACTCCTCCTGGCCACGCTGCTTGGTCCGTTTTTCATGGGATCTTCTGTTACGTCTGTCGTTAGTGGTAGAATGACTGGACCAAGGTGCAGCGTGGCAGACGTACATTTTCTTTATTAAATGTTCCACCAAAAAAACAATAAACAACACAACGAACGTAAAGCTTCGGAGTGCAACACATGCAACAAACAAAGACAAGATCCCACAACCTAAATGGGGGAAAAAGGGCTGCCTAAGTATGATCCCCAATCAGAGACAACCATAGACAGCTGCCTCTGATTGGGAACCACACTCGGCCAAAATCAAAGAAACAGAAAACATAGAATGCCCACCCAAATCACACCCTGACCTAACCAAATAGAGAAATAACAGGCTCTCTAAGGTCAGGGCGTGACCGAGTGGGTCATCCAGGGACACTGAACATTTCAGTACTAGCAGCAAATACACAAGTTTTACTTGGAATATGGAAATACTAGGAAAATACCACCAACACTTAAATGTAAAACTGTATTACTTTCATCCCGTAGTATTTCCTATGTAACAAGCTAATAGGTACATGCAACTCCACTCAAAGATTGGTTGATTTCATTCAGCAGCAAACCATCAAGTTGGAAAAGCACTCAAAACGGCGCAGAACATACCCTGTGTAATATTTCAATCCACAAATTACGCAATTAACTAAATCGCCTTGTCTTGGCCTGAGAAGGGAGGGGAAGGATGGCTTGGCTGTGAATGCATTATCACTGGTAGAGCATCAGTTTGGCTGTGACTACAGTACCCTGATAGAGCATCAGTTCACCAACACATCTACATCTCACACACACACACACACAATCCTGTTAATTCCCAGATGATTCTGAAATCCCATAATGTGACGGCCAATGACAAATGATTCACCAACTAAGCGATACATCATACTGCAGAAGGAGCAGCAGCACTGTGGACCAAAGGAGACTATGAAACCCCAATTGTGCATCTGCCAAAGTCAATATTGCGGATGGTAACTTGGATTAGTTAAGTCAAACAACTTCACAAATGCCCAGGACCGAGTTTGGGAAACCCTGTCTTATACTACCAGAAAGTTTAACTTTAATTTCTGTAAAAAGTTTTATAGTTGGTCATTTTTTTCTTCACTCGACAAATATGTCATCTTCCTTCTTTTCATTTTGGTACATTGTAGTGACTTGAAAAATAGATTTCTCTCGAGGTCATGCCACCCTCATGCTTGTATAACCCAGAGAAATGTTTTCCATTTTCAAAAAGCTTAATCATCCCAGTAATGGACCCATATGCTGTACTAGAGTTCTTCTGTTGATCCAGCAATGTTATCTGTAATTAGTAATTCCATGGCCATGTTAAAATAGCATCCGCTGCTATGGCAGCAGAGTCTGAGTGTGTTACGTCTGTCGTTAGTGGTAGAATGACCGGACCAAGGTGCAGCGTGGTAGGCGTACATTTTTTAAATTAAATGTTCCACCAATAAAAACAATAAACAACACAATGAACGTAAAGCTTCGGAGTGCAACACATGCAACAAACAAAGATCCCACAACCTAAATGGGGGAAAAAGGGCTGCCTAAGTATGATCCCCAATCAGAGACAACCATAGACAGCTGCCTCTGATTGGGAACCACACTCGGCCAAAATCAAAGAAACAGAAAACATAGAATGCCCACCCAAATCACACCCTGACCTAACCAAATAGAGAAATAACAGGCTCTCTAAGGTCAGGGCGTGACCGAGTGGGTCATCCAGGGACACTGAACATTTCAGTACTAGCAGCAAATACACAAGTTTTACTTGGAATATAGAAATACTAGGAAAATACCACCAACACTTAAATGTAAAACTGTATTACTTTCATCCCGTAGTATTTCCTATGTAACAAGCTAATAGGTACATGCAACTCCACTCAAAGATTGGTTGATTTCATTCAGCAGCAAACCATCAAGTTGGAAAAGCACTCAAAACGGCACAGAACATACCCTGTGTAATATTTCAATCCACAAATTACGCAATTAACTAAATCGCCTTGTCTTGGCCTGAGAAGGGAGGGGAAGGATGGCTTGGCTGTGAATGCATTATCACTGGTAGAGCATCAGTTTGGCTGTGACTACAGTACCCTGATAGAGCATCAGTTCACCAACACATCTACATCTCACACACACACACACACACACACACACACACACACACACACACACACACACACACACACATCCTGTTAATTCCCAGATGATTCTGAAATCCCATAATGTGACGGCCAATGACAAATGATTCACCAACTAAGCGATACATCATACTGCAGAAGGAGCAGCAGCACTGTGGACCAAAGGAGACTATGAAACCCCAATCGTGCATCTGCCAAAGTCAATATTGCAAATGGTAACTTGGATTAGTTAAGTCAAACAACTTCACAAATGCCCAGGACCGAGTTTAGGAAACCCTGTCTTATACTACCAGAAAGTTTAACTTGAATTTCTTTAAAAAGTTGTATAGTTGGTCATTTTTTTCTTCACTCGACAAATATGTCATCTTTCTTCTTTTCATTTTGGTACATTGTAGTGACTTGAAAAATAGATTTCTCTCGAGGTCATGCCACCCTCATGCTTGTATAACCCAGAGAAATGTTTTCCATTTTCAAAAAGCTTAATCATCCCAGTAATGGACCCATATGCTGTACTAGAGTTCTTCTGTTGATCCAGCAATGTTATCTGTAATTAGTAATTCCATGGCCATATTAAAATAGCATCCGCTGCTATGGCAGCAGAGTCTGAGTGTGTTACGTCTGTCATTAGTGGTAGAATGACCGGACCAAGGTGCAGCGTGGTAGGCGTACATTTTCTTTATTAAATGTTCCACCAAAATACAACAACACAACGAACGTAAAGCTTCGGAGTGCAGCACAGGCAACAAACAAAGACAAGATCCCACAACCTAAATGTGGGAAAAAGGGCTGCCTAAGTATGATCCCCAATCAGAGACAACCATAGTCAGCTGCCTCTGATTGGGAACCACACTCGGCCAAAATTAAAGAAACAGAAAACATAGAATGCCCACCCAAATCACACCCTGACCTAACCAAATAGAGAAATAAAAAGGCTCTAAGGTCAGGGCGTGACAGTACCCCTGAATATATAGGGGAGGGTCCGGGTGGGCATTTCTCCTCGGTGGCGGCTCTGGTTCGGGACGTAGCCCTCGCTCCGCAAGCTGATCCCTCCGCTTCCGTGGAACCGGACCGTAGTTCGTCGCCGGAGACTCCGGACCATGGATCATCGCCGGAGGAACCGAACCGTGGATCATCGCCGGTGGAACATGACCGTGGATCATCGCGGGAGGCTCTGGACTGGGAACCCCTGTTGGAGGCTCCGGACTGCAGACCGCCGCTGGAGGCTCCGGACTGCGGACCGCCGCTGGAGGCTCCGGACTGCAGACCGCCGCTGGAGGCTCCGGACTGCGGAACGTCACTGGATGACTCCTGGTCTCGTCGCCGTGCCTCCCTCGCTGCTTCCACCTGTTCCCACGGGAGGCGATCCCTTCCGGCCAGGATCTCCTCCCACGTCCAGGATCCTTTGCCGTCCAGAATGTCCTCCCATGTCCACTCCTCCTGGCCACGCTGCTTGGTCCATTTTTGGTGGGATTTTCTGTTACGTCTGTCGTTAGTGGTAGAATGACGGGACCAAGGTGCAGCGTGGCAGACGTACATTTTCTTTATTAAATGTTCCACCAAAAAAACAATAAACAACACAACGAACGTAAAGCTTCGGAGTGCAACACATGCAACAAACAAAGATCCCACAACCTAAATGTGGGAAAATGGGCTGCCTAAGTATGATCCCCAATCAGAGACAACGATAGATTGGGAACCACACTCGGCCAAAATCAAAGAAACAGAAAACATAGAATGCCCACCCAAATCACACCCTGACCTAACCAAATAGAGAAATAAAAAGGCTCTCTAAGGTCAGTACTAGCAGCAAATACAGATGTTTTACTTGGAATTTGAAAATACAAGGAAAATACCACCAACGCTTAAATGTAAGACTGTATTACTTTCATCCCGTAGTATTTCCTCTGTAATAAGCTAATAGGTACATGCAACTCCACTCAAAGCTTGGTTGATTTCAAACCAAATGTTTCATAGGGCAAATAAACATTCTGCACAATTGCACAATGGACACTAATATAGCAAGAAATAAAACATTCCTAGAATAATGTAAGAAAATGTGTGTGATAGCCTCTAAAGGTATATACCCTGTGGCCTCCTATGAGTGATGTGCATAAACACTTCCATACATGACCCCACCCACTTCCTCACCTTCAGTCTGACCTGGAGGTCGTGACCTCTTCACACTAGCTCTTGGTAAATATTTCCTTCCTGACTCAGCCGGCAAACATTGAGCTGGGTGAGACCAAACTGTTAGTGATGCCCAATGGTTGAGTCAGAGAGCGAGAGAAAGAGAGAGAGAGAGAGATACACACAGAAAGAGACAGAGAGAGACAGAGACAGAGAAAGGAAATAGCCTGACTGGGGAAAAGCGATCCAGGCTCGGCGCTCAAGGGCAGGGTTGGACTCCCTTGCATGTCTGTCACAGGATAGGCAGCAGGGCGGTGTGAGGGTCCATTCTAGGCCCTCCCGTCCTGCTTTGATTAAAGCCTCTGGGCCGCAGGGGAACCTGACCAGCATTCAGGGGCCCCGCAGGACACACACCACATGTGCAACGAGGGAGGGGAGCATTTGAGGGGGGGGGGACATTTGAGACTGTTTAAACAATTCACTGAAAAATATCAGTCACTGAGGACCCTGCGGGAGACACTGTTGGTTTGTTCCCTCGCTGCAAAGGCATTTGTCTCCCCATGAGGCCCTTTTTACAGTTAACAGGAAATAAATGAGCAGTGATTAAACTGGGGAAAAAAAGAGAGGGTCATTTATATTTCCCAAATTTCCAAATCAGAGGTAAGCTACCTTGCTCTGCTCGGTGCGTTTAAACACTTGTGTGTCATAGGCGTTTAAGTTGATTGCCTCTAATAACCCACTGGCTGACACTGTGACCTCTGACCTGTATGTGACTGCATGGCAGCTGTGTGGAGCTGTGTCCAGCAGACATGCACGTGTAAAACCCAGATGGTCAGATGTAATAAACATGGCAGGCGTTTTGGCGCACATTAAGGGCATGGTGCTGGTGTTTTATTTCATCATTGCCTCGGGCATGAATGTGCTCACCCAGACTCTCTTGTCTTCTTTACGAGGGCTGTGGGAAGAAACAGTCTGTTTTCGTCTTGTTTGTAATTGTTTATTTTTTTGCAATGTGGAGAGGCAAAGGGGAGACGAAGGAGGAGATGGGGCAAGGGGTCAGCTGGGCTCATCCAGCGGCCGGATGTTTGAGGAAGACAACATGGCGGGCCTTGTTACAGAGCTAGGCCTGCTCCGTTCCACCAGTGAGGCAGAGGCTGAGGCTCCAGCGATGTGAAGAAACCACATCTGTTTTCACTCAAAACAATCAGGGCTTCGGCTCTGCAGGCAGCTAGGGCTTGTTATTAAAGGCTTTTGGGGGCCTGTTGAGGGATGGCCGGGACGAGCTGATTTATTCCCTCTTTGCTGAGTGGACACGGATTGAGTGTTATGTATACGGACATGGAATTTCAATCAGTCAACCCTGCCAAGACACCTACCCAGAAGGACTGCTAAATCCACCCTGTCTTCAACTACATGACGGAACTGTGCTTTACATTCCTCATTATCAACTAGGTTTCCATCTTTCACATTGCTCTGAATTGTCCAGGGATATCTGGTCTCTCATCTGTAAAACTCAATTCATAGTTGTCCGGAGGCCCATTATTACATATTTAATAACCTCATTTAATTGTCTGTTGTTGAGTCGCGGACATTTTTCACATTAGACTGTGCGGTATCGCAGCTTTGAACTCTATCGGACGCTTTAACCAGCACTGTGGTGATATTTAGAAACTGGCAGATTAGAGCAAAAGCTGAGTAAGCCTAATTTCAATTCCACTTCGATTCATGATATAGTTTTTTAGGTCAGGTCAGACTTGATGAGTAATTAATATTCCACGCTATGGGACTGATGGAGGTTGGTGGAACTCTTAAAGAAAACATTGACTACTTCACTGGAGGACCCGTCTTCTTCTCCTCCTCCTTCTCCTCCCACTGCCTTAGCAGGCCTTTAAATCATTTGGGGAGAACCCTCTGGAAGCTGAATAATTAACTGTAGTTTGATGGAGACTCCATCCAGCTGGTGTACCATTAGTGGACTCACTCTACATCTCTCTATTGCCAGGCAGGAGGAAGGAATGTAGTGGTGGTTGGGGGTGGGGGAGGATCGTTCTGTCCTCACTCTGCCCACTTCAATTAAATCAGCTCTGGGCTTTGACTCCATCAGAGAAGCAGACAAGGCAGCGTCTGGCCCTATGCTGCAGACAAACACCCGTCCACCAGAGCACGTGTCAGGCTGCCTGTCCATCCTCAACGTCAGAGACAGAGAAGGAGGGAATTGGATACATGTGTGTCCTGCAGCCTGCTTGTCCTTGATGATATGAGCTTCTTCCAACCTACTTGGACATCATTTCGGTCCACTGAAAAACGGAGGTTGTGACTCCGCTCAGGCATCTTCCTATGCCTGCTACTTTAGGTTAAGCCAAATAAATGCATTTCCATGTTGTTTGGCTGGGACAAGGACCTCCTCCTGGTCCAGATGGTTGGCTGTTGCTATGCAATTCTAGCTGCAGGGCTATCTGTCTGTCTGGTTCTGTCTGTCTGGGTCTGGGTGGCTGGGTGGGTCTGTCTGTCTGGGTCTGGGTGGCTGGGTGGGTCTGTCTGTCTGGCTGGGTTTGGGTGGCTGGGTGGCTGGGTGGGTCTGTCTGTCTGGCTGGTTCTGGGTGGCTGGGTGGGTCTGTCTGGCTGGGTCTGGGTGGCTGGGTGGGTCTGTCTGTCTGGCTGGGTCTGGGTGGCTGGGTGGGTCTGTCTGTCTGGGTGGCTGGGTAGGTCTGTCTGGCTGGGTCTGGGTGGCTGGGTGTGTCTGTCTGGCTGGCTGGCTGGGTCTGGGTGGCTGGGTGGGTCTGTCTGGCTGGGTCTGGTTCTGGGTGGCTGGGTGGGTCTGGGTAGGGTGTTGAGAAAGTTTGGCTCCTCTAAGCTCCTCTGACAGAGAGAGGGCAATGAGACGAATGGACTGATCAAACCCAGCTAGACTGTGACTAACATCTACTTTCCTATGCATCACAGCAAAATAGGATTGGATTTTCTTCAGAGGGATTTTTCGCCCATCAATGCCTACTCTCCCTGTGCAATTATAAAAAAAATACTGGACCTTGAGTCCCGAGCATCAGCATACAATATGAAGCAGGTAAAGAAGAATTAGCGAGTAGCTCTCTTCCACAGCCAGATTCACTGCCACAATTCTACCAGCAACAGTAAATTGAACCCTTTCTTTAAAGCTAGGTAGGTCATGCTACCTCAGCATGTCTAGAGGCTGTTAGGTCACCTTCAGGTTACCCTCTCAGGACATCTCTGAGGCCTGTCTCATGTCTTGTCTCAGCAGAGGCCACGTCACCATGTGCCCTATGTGACAGACAGGGACAGGCAGGTACAGCCTTACCTTGTGATGCCATGCAGCCAGCCTCATCCATTATATCAACACCTTCATTTGGCCATGTCATGCCTCTTAGAGAAGATGAATGTCTGGCTCCCAAGGACAGGCTGGTAATAGCACCCCAGCCCAGACTGCCTAAAGATAAGACATGAAGGCCTCCATCATGCTGTCAGGTTAGATCTGCACGCCATCAAAATGTTCACACATAGCAGACTGAGAAACAGGTAGACTAGTAGAGAGAGAGCAGGTTATACTGTATCTGTATGCTGCCTGGTGCAATGGGAGTGAATAGTTAGAACTTACAGATGTTGGCTCTTAATTTGACCACTTTATAGGTTACATGCAGGCTATAGTGCGTCTCGTGTTAAATCTTATGTGAATTATAATAAATTGACATATTTGTAGGGGGAAGATGTATTTCTTGTTAGGTCAAATTTAATACTATGCTAAAGGCAAGCAATAGGCAGAATAAATGAATGTATTTCTCAGTGCCTGTGTTGTTCAGCGGTTATAGCCACTGACCCTGGCACGCATATGACAGAGTCAGCATGGGTTTGAATCTGGCCCATTGCCCTTTGACTCTCGGATGACTGTCTATTATTTACGCATTAATTCCGCGTGGTTGCAAGGTGAATTCAGTATGGTGACAGGGTTAAAAATAGAAACAACTCAAAGGCAACAGTGTAGACATTCATTCCAAGTGGTTAAGTTTAGGGCTATGGTTTGGGGAAGGCAACAACAAACAAAAAATGACGCCCTATGTATCGTCCGTATTTTTTGTATTCTTAGTGCTTGCTAAGAGCATTGTGAACTGCTGTAGTGCAGTGGTCTAAGCAGCATCCTGTTTTTGCACCCGGTGTAGGGCGACATACGGACTAACCTGAGCCTACACTAAGCACACAAGGTCATTTCGTTTTTTTGTTTTCAAGAAGTAAATTGAATAGTCTGATATTTGACATGTCAAAGAAACATGTATAAGTTCAATGAAATCATCCAAGGATAGGCTCAAATGCATAGACATCTTCACAGCTTCGATCCACACCAAAGACCAGAACCATGTTAAATATACAACGTGGGACTAGTATCCATACTGGAGGAAAGTTGATCGTTCTACAGTAGGCCTACATCTGTCAATCAACTGATGGCCCAAATCAACTTATCAACTCAGCCAGAGACACACAATCTGTAGCCTATTATGGGTTTTCACACATCTCGTTCTGTTACAATGAACAGGCTAACGACACTAAATTATTGCTAGCTGATGTCTCATTAAACCATCAATATGCACTAAATTCACCTGCATATAGCTGATCTCAATTGCAACCATTATCGGTCACCTCATTGCCGCTCCCTAAAAGATGTTACCTTAGTCGTGCTCGCAACAAAATAACAAAATATTTCAAGATATGTTCTTTCGCTGGTTGGTATTGTAATCTGAACAATTTATTCCTTTTTGAACAGACTATGGGCAATTGAGCTATTTGACAAGCATTCCGTAGAATATAAATAAAGTATTTAATTGTTAATTGTCTTTACCTACTGTAAAGTTCTGCTTTTCTTTTCTTAGTCAACCTGGTGTTCTTTTTCTTTGTGTTCTTGAACGTAGCCCTGTTTCTTTGTGTTCTTGAACGTAGCCCTGTTTCTTTGTGTTCTTGAACGTAGCCCTGTTTCTTTGTGTTCTTGAACGTAGCCCTGTTTCTTTGTGTTCTTGAACGTAGCCCTGTTTCTTTGTGTTCTTGAACGTAGCCCTGTTTCTTTGTGTTCTTGAACGTAGCCCTGTTTCTTTGTGTTCTGGAACGTAGCCCTGTCTTTCATTTTTGTTCATTGATTTCACCTGTATTCGTTTCCCACCTGGGCTCGTCAGCTCCCTATTTAGTTCAATTCTTTCTGTTTGTATGGTTGTGAGGTATGGTTTGTTTTTGACTACCGACCTGTGTTTGACCATTGTCTGCCTGTGATCACGATTCCTGCCTTCTGCAAAGGCTCAATAAACATCTGCCGCGCTCTGCCACCTACAGTGGCAATTTACCCAACACTTTGTACGAATAGAAACTAATGTTGGTGTAGCATATTGGTAGTATTCTATTAGTCTCCTAGTTATGTTATCCAAAAACGTCTGGTATGGCCATTTCTTATCAAGATCGGGGTAAAATATCCCTGGACTGTCCATATTTGAAATGTGTAAATAAATCAAGGGGATTAAGTTATTTGTGCCTGGGAGGGGTGGGCCAGAAGTG
Source organism: Oncorhynchus tshawytscha (assembly GCF_018296145.1). Classification (NCBI taxonomy): domain Eukaryota; kingdom Metazoa; phylum Chordata; class Actinopteri; order Salmoniformes; family Salmonidae; genus Oncorhynchus; species Oncorhynchus tshawytscha. The sequence continues at coordinate 26,350,794 of NC_056461.1, read as the reverse complement.
AACACACTCTGACACAGTAGGACTATATGTGCACGCTGAAAGTAGCTACCCTAACCGTCAGACCGTCGCAGGCCACAATTAAACTACATTTTTATCTTAGCATACCCTTGACACTTGTATGTTGTAGTCTAGTGGTAACCAATATCTATCTTGTGTTATTAAGCTAAAACGACAGTTGTTGATGTGTACGGCTGCATTTCAAATGCATTTGAATGTTGCAGTAATAGGATCTAGGCCTAGCATTTGAGCAAATGAGAGAGAATATTATTTTGATAGCAAGCTCTGATCCCAATGACTCGACTACCCCCACATGGAGAGAAAGAGAACTGCTCTTTTTCAGGGACTCATGAAGCTCATATGAATATCCTGATGCAGTAGGAAAATTCTCTGCGACAAAAGAGGGATCAAGTTAAGATCCAGCATCTGTATGTTGCCTCATGGTAAGGAGGGTATTAGGTATTCAAGGATGGTTGATACAGGTGGTGCATGCTTATAACTCAAGGTGGAAAGCAGGGCACTACTCCTCAGTCCCAGATAGAGAGGTCAGTTCATATTTTCACTGGGACCAACCACTAATATTTTCTACGGCTCTCTGACTCAGCTTCTGTCTCGCTCTGACTTCAGACGATGTACCCTTTAGCCTAGGTATTCAACAGAGTCTGCATCCTATGTAATCATTACCTACTATTATACTTAAAAGCTGAGTGATTTCCTGTTTGTTATAACCATTAAAGATAAGAGCAGGGATATATATAGTTAGTAAATATGACCAATGTACCAGACAGTTGGACGATAAATGGCTCAGTACCTTTGTGGGAGGAAGAACTAATTATCCAATACAGCATCTACGGTCTACAATGTATGTAAATTGTCAAGTTTTTTGTCTGTAATGTCTTTTTCGTTATATGTGTTGGACCCACAGGAGGTTGGTGGCACCTTAATTGGGGAGGACGGGCTTGTGGTAATGGCTGGAGCTGAATAGGTGGAATGGTATCAAATACACCACACACATGGTTACCATTTGTTTGATGCCATTCCATTTGCGCCGTTCCAGATATTATGACAAGCCTTCTTCCCCTCAGCAGCCTCCACTGGTAGGATGTCAGCAAGACTAGCTGTCGCCATTGGCGACGGCTAATGGGGATCCTAATAAATCAAATCAAAATGTTTGTCAGTTAGGTCTTTTTAGAAGAAAACCTGAACAACGCCAAGTCTGATTTCCCTCCCAATGTAAAAATGTAACATCTACGACTCTTCCTTTTCTATCCGACATTTTCCCATCATTTTACTCTAAACAACATTTGTTTGATCTAGTTTCCTCTATATCAGAGTCACCTTCTTTTATATGCTTTTATCCATTTAGGAGTTGCAGTCCTATCGCTCATCAAGCACTCAGAAACACCCAGAAACTTGAAACAGCGATGACTTTTGTGAAATATGTAATCCATTAAAAACATACATAATTATCCATCGCTTTAGGATGCAATGTGATATGTATTTAGAGCTAAAAGAACTTTAACCTTTTTGGGAAAGGAGGCAGCATTTTCACTTTTGGATGAATAGCGTGCCCAGAGTGAACCGCTTCCTACTCTGTCCCAGATGCTAATATATGCATATTATTATTAGTATTGGATAGAAAACACTCTGAAGTTTCTAAAACTGTTTGAATGATGTCTGTGAGTATAAAATAACTTATATGGCAGGCAAAAACCTGAGAAAAATCCAACCAGGAATTGGGAAATCTGGAAGTGGGAGAGAGAGAGGACAGAGATGTTGGTCAGGTGTGTTCTGCACAACATTCGACCTGAAGAGCCTGTCAGCAGTCTGATGAAACCTGTGCCAGCTTCACGCATCTGGCCTCCAGTGCGCCTCCCCAGCCCGCAAGTCCTGTGCCGGCTCCCCGCACTCGCCCTGAGGAGCGTGCCATCAGTCCGGTGCCATTTCTGTTTATGTAGGAGTCATTTCTGTTTATGTAGGAGTCATTTCTGTTTATGTAGGAGTCATTTCTGTTTATGTATGAGTCATTTCTGTTTATGTAGGAGTCATTTCTGTTCATGTAGGAGTCATTTCTGTTTATATAGGAGTCATTTCTGTTTATATAGGAGTCATTTCTGTTTATATAGGAGTCATTTCTGTTTATGTAGGAGTCATTTCTGTTTATATAGGAGTCATTTCTGTTTATGTAGGAGTCATTTCTGTTTATGTAGGAGTCATTTCTGTTTATGTAGGAGTCATTTCTGTTTATGTAGGAGTCAGTTCTGTTTATATAGGAGTCATTTCTGTTTATGTAGGAGTCATTTCTGTTTATATAGGAGTCATTTCTGTTTATGTAGGAGTCATTTCTGTTTATATAGGAGTCATTTCTGTTTATATAGGAGTCATTTCTGTTTATGTAGGAGTTCAGCATTAAACAATTTCCACGTAATTAATTTTGCACTTTTTTTTTAACGTCCAACCGGATACCCGGACCTCAGACTATTTCAAATGTCTTAATCTTCGTCAAGTAGTGTAAATCATCTGCGGGTTTTACTGTTTATGTTCAAATCATCCATCAGCCCTTGTTACAACCTAGTTTGGACTTGGTCAGGCAAAAAAAATCCATCAATAGCGTAGTTTCCCAGGTTTAGGGAGGGGTGATGTTGGACAAACGCTTGCTTTGTAAAATGGGGTAGAACTTTCGCTAATTTAGCTGATTCAATCCCTTATATATTTATGAATAACAGCAATGACAGCATATCCATGACTGGGGGCACTTCCTCTGTGGGACGCTTACCTCCCAAATCTCTTAATCTGTCACCAGTTAGCTGTTTTCCAAACACCCTCCCAGCCATCTCTCTGTGAGTCAGGCAGGACAGGAGCCTCTCTGAAGGCTTAGGTCCACTCCAGCACAGAGCAGAGCAGTGGGGGAGAGGGAGAGAGGACACACCACTACAGTCACAGATAGAGAGACAGAGTAAGAGAAGGAATACAGGAAATGAAAGAGTAGCTTCTTTGTGAATCTGGTGACTTGCACATTTTTTTTTTTAAGTGCAGAACGCTCCCACAGAAAGTGACCGTGTAGCGATTCTGATGCTACAGTATGATGATGGGGAGGAACACGGACCTGGATAGACGGAATGAGAATTGAGTGAAGCTGAACGAACGGTAATGAAAGTGTGAGCAAAGAGGAAGTATAAAAGTTGACAAGAGAGACATATTGACATATTGACATATTGAGAGAGGGAGAGAGTTGGGCCCCTGACAGGCTTGTGCTAGCTGGCCAGAGCAGCAGACTGAAGCCTGTTTTGCTGAGAGAGAGACGCTGCCAAGAAAAACCTCCTTCCTGTCATGGTGCTGCTATGAGGAGCTGAGTGCTCAGGAGAAGAAGAGAGGGTGAGGGATAGATAGAGGGAGAAAAACACCTCAGGAGCTAACAAATCACACAGGTGCCAAATCTCTCCTCGTCTCCTCTTCCACTGTATGTGATCTCACATAAAAATGGATATTTTCAATTTAGCAGACGCTCTTATCCAGAGCGTCTTACAGTAGTGAGTTGATACATTTCTGTACTCTTTGCCGTGCTGCTCCCCTGTGGGAATCAAACCCATTATCCTGGTGTGGCAAGCGCCATGCTCTACCAACTGAGCCACACGTCTGTCATGTGCATGTGTCTAGGTGTGTGGCGTGACAATGGTGTTTTAAGTTACCTGATTTTGATTGAATAGGTCATGCAGAAACATGGAGCAATAATACAGAATATATACCACAGGAATATATGCAAGGTGTATTTAAGCCCTATTGTGATGCTTTAATAAAAGATACATCAACTGGATTCGAAGTCTTTCTGGATTTAATGTCTCAATGTTTAATTGCCTTAAACAGACCTCTTCCTTTTTTCTAATCTGCCGACTGTTTATCTTTTTATCTGTTTTCAAAACAGATGAAGAACTATTTCATGGACCGACAGCCTGTTTGGTCTTTGTTGCTGTTTGTTCTGCAGCATTAATTCTGTAATTTTTCCAGCATGCGCAGGGATCTTCTCACAGGAGGAGGCAAACAGCTGGTGCCAAACAGAGGAGCAGAGCAGATCAAAGAACATAGGAGAGTAATAAGGGGAGAGAGAGAGAGAGAGAGAGAGAGAGAGAGAGAGAGAGAGATGTCAGAAAGACAGAGATTCCCCTGGGTCCTAAGGAGTACAAGAACACAACAGCACAACAGCGGCTGCCTCCTCAGCCAACCTCCCCTGAAAACACACACACCCTCTTGCTACAGCGATCGACCCATCTGGCTTTGATGAAGTTATTTTGTCATTTCTTTTCAACCACCCCCCCACCTCATGCAACCCCAACAACCACAGCAAAATACAGGCACAGCCCTCTCTCTAAATGTTTCCTTTTCTGTGCTGAGGATGGAGGTGACATTGGCCCCTCCCTCAGCATAACGAGTGCCCTTGAGGAGATGAAATCACAAGCAGGGTATCAAATCAAATTAAATTAAATGTATTTATAAAGCCCTTTCTACATCAGCAGATGTCACAATGTGCTTATACAGAAACCCAGCCTAAAACCCCAAACAGCAAGCAATGCAGATGTAGAAGCAGGGTGGCTAGGAAAAACTCTCTAGAAAGGCAGGAACCTAGGAAGAACCTAGGAACCAGGCTCTGAGGGGTGATCAGTCCTCTTCTGGCAGTGCCAGGTGGATTATAAGAGTACATGGCAATTAAGGCCAGATCGTTTGTCAGGATGTTCAAACGTTCATAGATGACCAACGGGGTGAAATAACAATCACAGTGGTTGTAGAGGGTGTAACAGGTCAGCACCTCAGGAGTAAATGTCAGTTGTCGATACAGCAGGTGTGCTAGAGAGAGGGGGGAAAGAAAGAGAGAGAGAGAGAGAGAGAGAGAGAGAGAGAGAGAGAGAGAGAGAGAGAGAGAGAGAGAGAGAGAGAGATTGGATAATTAGAAGGAGCATGCAACACCACAGAGCCTGTGGGTTTATGTCTGCATCCACATACATGTGCCGCAGTTGAGACGCTAACACTAGCTAGCCCGCTGATCTCATCAGTCATGCTGTGAAGTCAGATGCAGGAATGTCTTGTTTCGGTAATGGAGCCGTTTACAATTGGCCTGTGTATTGTGGAGACAAAGCATGTTTCTTTGTATATTTATAATCCTCCTCAAAATGCGAAGATGTCATTTTCAATAGTGCCGGCAGAGCAGGGCCCAACCCACTGGGCACACACTGGTTGAATCGACTTCGTGAAATGACGTGGAACCAACGTGGAATACAGATTGAATTGGTGTCTGTGCCCAGTGGGAAGAATGTAGTCTAAACAGATAAAAGAGCTCTGTCAACAGCATATACAGAAGCTGGAGAGTCTAAACAACACTACATAGCTGGAACTGCAATGCTGCATAATGATCTCTATAAAGTGAACTCTCTACGTGTATGTGCGTGCATGCGACAGAGTATGCATGTGGATCTTAGCTGAATTCTACATTCAGAACTGCAATAATTGACCTCTGCTCTGTCCTCTTGCCCCAACTCTTTAGGAAGAAGCTCTCACAGGCAGAAGTTTTGCAACACCTCATCAATTACTCCTCTGACAGAGAGTAGGCATGTAGGAACACCCTGCCACACCCCTTCCCTCAACCAGCAATAGAGCTGGTTCACCACTCAAACTCCCCAAACCCTCTCCCAGAGAAAAACACTAAGGTCTAATATGCCTCAGCATCTATTGTACGTGAGTGCAGATTCAGCATAGGCACCTGGCACTTATCTCTTCTTGAAAGGGAAACCACTTCTAAATAGGAACAATTTCAATGATATTGAATTTAAGATGTAGAGTGAATGAAGTGGATATCTTTCAATCAAAAAACAGTGCGCTGGATATTGTTTCTTACATTTCCTATGAATAGAGTATTATTTCTATTATATGTTATCCTCTCTGTGATGACACGTTGTTGACCCTTTATCTGGAGAATTTTCCAGTGGACTAAAATCTATATATTTTTGTGAAGGATGACATTGGCTCATAGCACTTCAGCCTGGCCTCTGAGACATATGAAACATACTTTACTTATTTCTGAAAACCTCCAAGATGATGTATGATACCTACCCTCTGGTCTAGTTACTTTAGACAGACACGAAAGTAGGGAGATTGGTCAAGGAGGATTCGTGGGCGTCTAGCAACCCAAAGGTTGCGTGTTCGAGTTGCGTCAGGGACAACTGTAGCATTTTAGCTAACCCTTATTTTAAACATAACCCAATTCACCTAACCCAATATGTAAATTCCCCTAAACTTTGTTGTTTTAGTTCCCCTAACCTTTCACATACAGTGCCTTGCGAAAGTATTCGGCCCCCTTGAACTTTGCGACCTTTTGCCACATTTCAGGCTTCAAACATAAAGATATAAAACTGTATTTTATTGTGAAGAATCAACAACAAGTGGGACACAATCATGAAGTGGAACGACATTTATTGGATATTTCAAACTTTTTTAACAAATCAAAAACTGAAAAATTGGGCGTGCAAAATTATTCAGCCCCTTTACTTTCAGTGCAGCAAACTCTCTCCAGAAGTTCAGTGAGGATCTCTGAATGATCCAATGTTGACCTAAATGACTAATGATGATAAATACAATCCACCTGTGTGTAATCAAGTCTCCGTATATATGCATCTGCACTGTGATAGTCTCAGAGGTCCGTTAAAAGCGCAGAGAGCATCATGAAGAACAAGGAACACACCAGGCAGGTCCGAGATACTGTTGTGAAGTTTAAAGCCGGATTTGGATACAAAAAGATTTCCCAAGCTTTAAACATCCCAAGGAGCACTGTGCAAGCAATAATATTGAAATGGAAAGAGTATCAGACCACTGCAAATCTACCAAGACCTGGCCGTCCCTCTAAACCTTCAGCTCATACAAGGAGAAGACTGATCAGAGATGCAGCCAAGAGGCCCATGATCACTCTGGATGAACTGCAGAGATCTACAGCTGAGGTGGGAGACTCTGTCCATAGGACAACAATCAGTCGTATATTGCACAAATCTGGCCTTTATGGAAGAGTGGCAAGAAGAAAGCCATTTCTTAAAGATATCCATAAAAAGTGTCGTTTAAAGTTTGCCACAAGCCACCTGGGAGACACACCAAACATGTGGAAGAAGGTGCTCTGGTCAGATGAAACCAAAATTGAACTTTTTGGCAACAATGCAAAACGTTATGTTTGGCGTAAAAGCAACACAGCTCATCACCCTGACCACACCATCCCCACTGTCAAACATGGTGGTGGCAGCATCATGGTTTGGGCCTGCTTTTCTTCAGCAGGGACAGGGAAGATGGTTAAAATTGATGGGAAGATGGATGGAGCCAAATACAGGACCATTCTGGAAGAAAACCTGATGGAGTCTGCAAAAGACCTGAGACTGGGACGGAGATTTGTCTTCCAACAAGACAATGATCCAAAACATAAAGCAAAATCTACAATGGAATGGTTCAAAAATAAACATATCCAGGTGTTAGAATGGCCAAGTCAAAGTCCAGACCTGAATCCAATCGAGAATCTGTGGAAAGAACTGAAAACTGCTGTTCACAAATGCTCTCCATCCAACCTCACTGAGCTCGAACTGTTTTGCAAGGAGGAATGGGAAAAAATGTCAGTCTCTCGATGTGCAAAACTGATAGAGACATACCCCAAGCGACTTACAGCTGTAATCGCAGCAAAAGGTAGTGCTACAAAGTATTAACTTAAGGGGGCTGAATAATTTTGCACGCCCAATTTTTCAGTTTTTGATTTGTTAAAAAAGTTTGAAATATCCAATAAATGTCGTTCCACTTCATGATTGTGCCCCACTTGTTGTTGATTCTTCACAAAAAATACAGTTTTATATCTTTATGTTTGAAGCCTGAAATGTGGCAAAAGGTCGCAAAGTTCAAGGGGGCCGAATACTTTCGCAAGGCACTGTAAATGATCCTAACTTTTGTCATTAGTTCACCTGACCAGCAAAGTAAATTCTCCCCGTAATTCTCCTTCGTTGTTACTACGCAATAAGAAATCTGGTTTCGGAGAAAGACGTATGATACTATACGTCCTCCAAGATGCATAATAACTGACTTTTTAAAATGTAACCTTTATCTAACTAGGCAAGTCAGTTAAGAACAAATTCTTATTTACAATGACAGCCTACACTGGCCAAAGACAGATGACGCTGGGCCAATTGTGTGCCACGCTATGGGACGACCAATCACATCTGGTTGTGATACAGCCTGGAATTGAACCAGGATGTCTGTAGTGACACCTCAAGCACTGAGTTGCAGTGCCTCAGACCACAGCGCCACACGTATGCTACTGTAAGACCAGGTAAGACGTATGATACTATATGTTCTTTAATTCGTATGCTATTGTTTGACTGCTATTCCATTCATAATGCAACCTAACATATCATACTAAATGGAGTGTCACAGATTTACGTACAAAATAATTGCCCTGAGACCACGTTAAGCACTTAGACACTTCATACATGAGTGTGTGAGGAGAGAGAGAGATGGAGAGATAGAGAGAGACAGAGATCCTGCCCCCTCTCCCATGCCTTCACATTTGGTATTGATTAGAATGTAAATGACTTTTGCGGCAGAATCACTCCTACATTAATCACAGCTCTGGATGAGGGTAATGCCACACACTGTAATGGATCACATTGGTAGAGGGAAAAAGGCAATGGCAAGCACCTCTCAAGGGTCCTACAGACCTCCAGTCATATCAGAAGAGAAAGATAAATGCTTTTATGTAAGCATTTGGATATCATTTCATGTTCATAATAGTTATGAGGAAACGAGTGTTGTAGAGAAAGATCGATGAGTATGACAAAAATCTTCTCTTTTGTTCCAAGTTATTTAAGTGCTTGGCCAACACTTTAGACATGGGTGTTTATAAATATTATACAGCATTATATAGCATTACATATCATTATATAGCATTATATAGCATTACATATCATTATATAGCATTATATAGCATTATATAGCATTACATAGCATTATATAGCATTACATATCATTACATAGCATTATATAGCATTACATATCATTATATAGCATTATATAGCATTACATATCATTACATAGCATTATATAGCATTACATATCATTATATAGCATTATATAGCATCACATATCATTATATAGCATTACATATCATTATATAGCATTATATAGCATTACATATCATTATATATCATTATATAGCATTACATATCATTACATAGCATTATATAATTGATGCCTGGGTAGCCTAGTGGTTAGAGCGTTGAACTAGTAACTGAAAGGTTGCAAGTTCACCTCCCCGAGCTGACAAGGTACAAATCTGTCGTTCTGCCCCTGAACAGGCAGTTAACCCACTGTTCCTAGGCCGTCTTTGAAAATAAGAATTTGTTATTTACTGACATGCCTAGTTAAATAAAGGTATAGCATTACAAATGTTTCCAACAAGATGCCTGTCTCATCACAATAAGGGAAAAAGTTATAACAATTTGGAACACTTGGAGAAAAAGAACAGAAGTAAAATGTGCTGTATACTGAACGTATTTCCACTTCTTGCCTGTTATGTGCAAATGAGTCCCTGACATTAAGTTCTGTGTGTGGAGTCTGGACCAGTAGTGGTCGTTGTTGCAAAGCCCAGCACACTGCTGCCTGAAAGCAGAGGTGGAAGAAGTACACAATTGTCTTACTTGAGTAAAAGTAAAGATGCCTTAATAGAAAATGACTCAAGTAAAAGTGAAAGTCACCCAGTAAAATAATACTTGGAAATACGTGTAAAAGACTAAAAGTATCTGGATTTAAATTTACTTAAGTATGAAAATGAAATGTAATTGCTAAAATATACTTAAGTATCAAAAGTAAAAGTATACATTTTTTCAAAATAATGAAAAAATCCTTATATTAAGAAAACCAAACGGCACCATTTTCTTGTTTTATTGATTTATTTACGGATAGCCAGGGGCACTCTCCAACACACAGACGAATATTTACGAATGAAGCATTTGTGTTTAGCAAGTCCACCAGATCAGAGGAGATAGGGATGACCACAGATGTTCTCTTGATAAGTGTGTGAATTGGACCATTTCCTGTCCTGCTAAGCATTCAAAGAGTAACGAGTATTTTGGGGTGTCAGGGAAAATGTATGGAGTATGGAGTAAAAGTAAATTATTTTCTGTAGGAATGTAGTGAAGTAAAAGTAAAAGTTGCCAAAAATATAAATTGTAAAGTAAAGTACAGATACATTATTTTTACTGAAGTACTTTACACCACTGCCTGAAAGGAAGGGTGGCAGGTAGAGGTTGGGTTGGCAGTTGGTCCACCATCCAGAGGGGCTGCTGATGGATCCTCAGGGAACCCTCCACTCTTTGATAACTGGGAGCTTTTGTAGATGTGTTTATTCACGTTGTTTGTTCTAGTTCGACGGTGTGGCATCACAGCTTTCAAATTGGTTTCATCAGGCCCCCCTGTCTGCTCTGCCTTTCATTTCCACCAGCTCCATGTTTGATTTGAAGCCATTTTAAATATTTGCGAGAAAGTTCTCTCTCTCTGTTTTTTTAAAAAGCACTTCATCTTTTATTCTGGGTTGGGTTTTTAGATGTTGGCACTTTGTGATGCTAATGAGTCTGTTTCCACTGCAAGATCAAACAGAGGAAGGTGAGCCATCGCAGGTAAATCACGCAGAGATCATTATGTTGATTGACTGTTGGTGTGTCCCAAGGTTTGGGCAGACATAGGTACGTTTGAGAATGGGGAGATGTGGAGTTAGTGGATCATCTTTTTTAAATTTGATTTAGGCATGTGCAGATAGATAATAATAGTTCAACCATAAGAATACACCATGATAAAAATACATCTGATAAAAATTAAGCGAAGTGTAAATGAATGTACATCTGGCATCCAATGAACACCAGCCATTACTTCAGCCTTTAGAGCAGATCATGTAAAAGTCTTGTTTTACTATAAGAAGACAACTTGTCACATTCCTGTCCAATGGATAGATGTGAACTTGAGACATGAGGTCAGGGAGAGGCTAGAGCCTCTTAAACTGCTCATTAGTGGAGATAATGGATTCCTATTAGTGCCTTACGCCTGGAAGAAATACCCTGAATCGCTTCTTTAATAACAGGAAGCAGCATATTATAAACTGAAACAACACATGCAGTTTTCTCTGGTGTCATTTTAAAGCTCACTGTACGAGTTTCATTTACACCGCGCTCCCTCGTCAGGAGTCTGTTTACATGGTCAAACACAGCACCAAACTAATGGAGAATAAAGCAGCAAACTTCAGTTTGTCTTTGTTTACAAAACAGCTAAATATATTTTGTCCTAAAAATGAGATAATAAAGGAAAAATCTTGGTTGTCAGAACAGCCCTGTCGTCGCCCATTTATAATTCACAAAAACAGGGATTTCTCTGAGTGTTGGTTCAAGGTGATTCCAGTAACTTGCAATTACTGGCCACTTTAATAATGGAACACTAGTCACTTTAATAATGTTGAAATAATGTTTAAATATGGCTTTACTCATCTCATATGTACTGTATTCTATTCTACTGTATTTTCGTCAATGCCACTCTGACATTGCTCAATGTAATATTTATATATTTCTTAATTCCATTCTTTTACTTTTAGATTTGTGTGTATTGTTGTGAATTGTTTTAGATACTACTGCACTGTTAGATACTACTGCACTGTTGGAGCTAGGAAAACAAGCATTTCGCAAAACCCACAATAACATCTGCTAAATATGTGTATGTTACCAATACAAATTCATTTCATTTCATTCCACGGCAGCGGGAGAGGAAACATGTTTTTTGTTTTTGTTTTTTGGCAATTCTCACATAGAAACTTAATTGTGAGGAAGAATGTTTGACATGCTTTTTACCTTCTTTATTTGGTTAATTTGAAGGCGTATTGTGTGGAACAATATACACTACAGATACATCACATTTCCAGAGTGGGCTCTCTGCTAATTCTGAAGTAGAATTTTACGAGCACCACCAACACAAATCAAATCAAATCGAATGTATTCATCTAGCCCTTCGTACATCAGCTGTTATCTCAAAGTGCTGTACAGAAACCCAGCCTAAAACCCCAAACAGCAAGCAATGCAGGTGTTTAAGCACGTTGGCTAGGAAAAACTCCCTAGAAAGGCCAAAACCTAGGAAGAAGCCTAGAGAGGAACCAGGCTATGAGGGGTGGCCAGTCCTCTTCTGGCTGTGCCGGGTGGAGATTATAACAGAACATGGACAAGATGTTCAAATGTTCATAAATTACCAGCATGGTCAAATAATAGGTCTGGGACAGGTAGCACGTCCGGTGAACAGGTCAGGATTCCATAGCCGCAGGCAGAACAGTTGAAACTGGAGCAGCAGCACGGCCAGGTGGACTGGGGACAGCAAGAAGTCATCATGCCAGGTAGTCCTGGGGCATGGTCCTATGGCTCAGGTCCTCCGAGAGAGAGAAAGAAAGAGAGAAAGAGAGAATTAGAGAGAGCATACTTAAATTCACACAGGACACCGTATAAGACAGGAGAAGTAATCCAGATATAAGAAACTGACCCTAGCCCCCCGACACATAAACTACTGCAGCATAAATACTGGAGGCTGAGACAGAAGGGGTCAAGAGACAATGTGGCCTCATCCGATGAAACCCCCGGACAGGGCCAAACAGGAAGGATATAACCCCACCCACTTTGCCAAAGCACAGCCCCCACACAACTAGAGGGATATCTTCAACCACCAACTTACCATCCTGAGACAAGGCCGAGTATAGCCCACAAAGATCTCCGCCACGGCACAACCCAAGGGGGGGCACCAACCCAGACAGGAAGATCACATCAGTGACTCAACCCACTCAAGTGACACACCCCTCCTAGGGACGGCATGAAAGAGCACCAGTAAGCCAGTGACTCAGCCCCTGTAATAGGGGTGAATAGTAAATGGATTCAAGGGGATCCTAAAGGGCTGCGCAATCCAAAAGGGCTGTGATTGGTTAATGACCAATAATGTCAATTTCTAGGCATAAAAAGTGTCATATCATTAAAAGTATCAGAGAGCCACTCTGGGAAATGCATATGGTTTAAGAGTATATTGTTCCTAGCAGTATGTCTAATAATATGCTAAATAAAAATGGAAGTTTTGAGATATTCATAGTAATAGCTTTAATGTTAATTAACTTAATGTAAACGTTATTCTTTTAGAATCTAGACATAATCCATTTGTTAGAGCACACTATAAGGAGTATAATGACATCGATATGTTGTCTGTTTCATGTACGGTTCACGGATCATAGGGTCTTACGCTTTGATCACACCGACAGCATCATTGCGCAAAATGGTACACAGCATCATCTGGACATGTGTGCAACAAAAGTTTACATTCACCTTCCGCTACCATTTCTGTCAAGCAGTCTACGCCTACAGTTTGATGCATACGTTCAATAAATGTAATGAATGCACCACACAGAAAGCACTGCAACTGTCTCTGCAACGCAATGCTGCAAGGCAAACACAGCCTTCTATTGGAAAATAATGTACTTCTGGTGTACCAAAATGCTATGACGCTGTCGGTGTGATCGCGGCATGCATAGGTCTAAAAAGCACCTAAAATGGCCACTTTTCAGGATAACAAAAAAAAAACTGTGATACAACTGATAAAAGCATTTCAAACACCCTTCCTCCCAATGAAGTTTCTATGTGAGAATTGCCATAACAATCTGACATACCCAAAATATTTTCCGCTCCCGCTGGCATTGAATCGCCTTAACACCCTTTCTCAATAGCACTTCCCCTCACACCCCCCCACATTGCTCTCCCCCTCTCTCGCAGTAGATGTGCACTTCTGGCCAGCACAGATGTGGGTAATAGGATGATGGTCTGCAGGCCTTTCAGTGCAGTAAGGGGGGCCCTGCCTGCACAGCCCGGTCAGCTTAAATAACCAAATAATCTGCATTTCTGAAAACAATGGCTTCCTGACATCTCTACGACCCCTCACCTTATCATTCTGGGGTCATGGAGCCTAAACTTGAACCCTCCCCCCTCCAAAGCGGTTGGACGCCTGCCACCTCTGTTTAACCCCACAGGCTGCCGAGGAACCCTGCCTGAGCGTAGACTCAGACCCATAGCAGAGTGGAGTGAGCCAGAGCCAAACCAGACCCAGCTGCTGGGTCCTGCCTCCTCCTGCCTCCCCTCTATGTCTGCTCTGCTCCAGGCACGGAGGACAATGAGAGAGGCTTGGCTCTATGATGGGACAGATTGTTATTACCAGACAAACTGAATACCCTAATGAACAACAGTCTCAGTGTTGTGGTGATGTCTGCCTCCATATTGAAACAGTCTCCGTCTTGTATCCTACAATCCCAATAAGAGGTGTCAGGTCAAAATGACCATCAGTCTATCAAAAGCTATTGTATTTTTCTCTCTCAAGTTATGCCTTTGGGCTAGGGAACATGGAGATGATTTTATAATTTGGATCCAAGCATTATGGACATCCAGCGTTTTTGATCGTCAATATTAGTGTGCATATTAGTGTGCAGTCTAGGTAACAAGGTCAGTTATAGGCCTCATGAAACGGAACAGTGTTGGTCTGAGCAGTGTCTGTGAAGATGAAACCAGATGAAAAGCCAAATCCCCACTGACACTCCAAGACGTTTTGAAGAGCTTCATGGCTTGTTTACTCCAGGCTTGGCTGAGTGAAGGAGTGGGCAAGGGGCCTGAAGGAACAGATGGTGTTCAGCTCCAGCTCCATTAAGCTGCCTTGTGGGCTACAATATGTAACATCACTGGATGGACAAAATGGCCGCTTTCAAAAATGAAGTCTGCTTCATGTGCCTCTTACACGGATGTAATACAATGTTATTACCTAAGCTGCTTGCGTACTACTTCCACAAAAGTCTCAACAAAGTCTTGTGCATGTGAGAAATCAGCTTTGTCGAATACATCTGTAACTGATAACCTGTAACTGATCTATGGTGAATACACTGTTTATTGAACAGTGTATTGAAGTGAATGTTTCAAAGAAGGTTGTTCAGTTCCCAAATGAATCAAAAGGCAGATAAAAATGACCCTGTCCATAAAAGTGTCCTTCCCTCCTACAAGCACATTTTTCATCCAAACTGAACTAACAAAGAAACCTTCAGGTGTGTGTAAGACATAAGTGCCTCTTAAATTCAAGATGTAGTGTTAACTGAGCCTAACGCAAATAAACATCAGCAGCACCAGTGCCATATGAATGTTCAAGGCCCTCAGCAATACAAGTCATACATGAACAGAACAATGAATCCCCTTTGCTATTTTTCCAGACATATGGAACTGTTTAGTTGAACAATGGCCAGTGTATCCTCTCCAAGACCATATACTCAGCAAAAAAACGAAACATCCCTTTTTCAGTACCCTGTCTTTCAATGATAATTCATAAAAATCCAAATAACTTCACAGATCTTCATTGTAAAGGGTTTAAACACGGTTTCCCATGCTTCTTCAATGAACCATAAACAATTAATGAACATGCACCTGTGGAACGGTCATTAAGACACTAACAGCTTACAGACGGTAGGCAATTAAGGTCACAGTTATGAAAACTTAGGACACTAAAGAGGCCTGTCTACTGACTCTGACAAATACCAAAATAAATATGCCCAGGGTCCCTGCTTATCTGTGTGAATGTGCCTTATGCATGCTGCAAGGAGGCATGAGGACTGCAGATGTGGCCAGGGCAATAAATTGCAATGTCCATACCGTGAGACGCCTAAGACAGCCCTACAGGGAGACAGGACGGACAGCTGATTGTCCTCGCAGCGGCAGACCCCGTGTAACAACACCTGCACAGGATTGGTACATCCGAACATCACACCTGCGGGACAGGTACAGGATGGCAACAACAACTGCCCCAGTTACACCAGGAACATACAATCGCTCCATCAGTGCTCAGACTGTCCGCAATAGGCTGAGAGAGGCTGGACTGAGGGCTTGTAGGACTGTTGTAAGGCAGGTCCTCACCAGGCAACAACGTTGCCTATGGGCACAAACCCACCGTCGCTGCAACAGACAGGACTGGCAAAAAGTGCTCTTCACTGACGAGTCGTGGTTTAGTCTCATCAGGGGTGATGGTCGGATTCGCATTTATCGTTGAAGGAATGAGCGTTACACCAAGGCCTGTACTCTGGAGCGGGATCGATTTGGAGGTGAAGGGTCCATCATGGTCTGGGGCAGTGTGTCACAGCATCATCGGACTGAGCTTGTTGTCATTGCAGGCAATCTCAACGCTGTGCGTTACAGGGAAGACATCCTCCTCCCTCATGTGGTACCCTTCCTGCAGGCTCATCCTGACATGACCCTCCAGCATGACAATGCCACCAGCCATACTGCTCGTTCTGTGCGTAATTTCCTGCAAGACAGGAATGCCAGTGTTCTGCCATGGCCAGCGAAGAGCCCGGATCTCAATCCCATTGAGCACGTCTGGGACCTGTTGGATCGGAGGGTGAGGGATAGGGCCAGTCCCCCCAGAAATGTCTGGAAACTTGCAGGTGCCTTGGTGGAAGAGTGGGGTAACATCTCACAGCAAGAACTGGCAAATCTGGTGCAGTCCATGAGGAGGAGATGCACTGCAGTACTTAATGCAACTTGTGGCCACACCAGATACTGACTGTTACTTTTTTTGACCCCCTCTTTGTTCAGGTACACATTATTCCATTTCTGTTAGTCACGTATCTGTGGAACTTGTTCAATTTCTGTCTCAGTTGTTGAATCTTGTTATGTTCATACAAATATTTACACATGTTAAGTTTGCTGAAAATAAACTCAGTTGACAGTGTGAGGACGTTTCTTTTTTTGCTGAGTTTACATTATTGAATAAACATTCGTAGAGCTTACTCTTACTTATCAGTAACAGGATTTATCCCCCTTCAGCCCAGTAAATGATCAATTTCTGCTGCTCTTATATAGAGCACGTTTAATGAAATACAGTATCGTCAGATGAATAACGAGCTATGAGTTTGCACTTCTGACAAGGCCTGTTCTCCAGTAAGTTCTATTTTCATCAGATAAGAGTGGATAAAAAAACCTGTCACCACACAAACACAGCGAAATAAAATAACTGAACAAGATTATAGTAAAATGACAGATCATAATTGTGCCATGTGGTATGATAAGGTAACATAAAAAAGTAGGGTAGTGCATTATGATTACATAATGTGAATGTGAATGTGTGAATGTGTAGCACATGGGGATGTGTGAAACTTACTGCTCAGCCTGAAGTATCACCAATTACGCTGCTAAATTGTTGACTTTTTGGTGGCCCTCACGTGTGCTAGCAAGGCAGAGGTCTTTGGTTCGAGCCTCGGGTAGAGCTGACGCAGGAGGAAGTGGTACTTGCTAACTTCTTAGGGCTAGGGTCCTTTATTCTCAATTTCCGCCTGACTGACGTGCCCAAAGGCCCTGAAGCCAGGATATGCATATAATTGGTACCATTGGAAAGAAAACACTTTGAAGTTTGTAGAAATGTTCAAATAATGTAGGAGACTATAACACAATAGATATGGTAGGAGAAAATCCAAATAAAAAACAACCGGAGAGAGAGCCCATGCTCTTACAATGTAAAGTATAGGGGCATACTCAATTCTAGCTCCCAGGTTGCAATTCCCATGGCATCCACTGGGTGGCAGCAGTCTTTGTTCAAGGTTTCAGGTTTGTAACTTGAAAGACAAATAAGAAATAACAGTTTTAGTACAGGGACTGGAAATTTGTGTTTGCTCGCCCCATGAAGACAAGACGCAACTGCTAAAATTCCTTTCTCTGCATGTTGAACGAATGGATTACTCAAATCGGTGGCGCCAACTAAACAGACTTTTGGGGATATAAAGAAGGATTTTATCTAACAAAATGACACTACAAGCTGGGACCCTTTGGATGAGAAATCAGAGGAAGATTTTCAAAAAGTAAGTTAATATTTAATCGCTATTTGTGAATTTATGAAACCTGTGCCGGTGGAAAAATATTTTGATGTGGGGCGCCGTCCTCAAACAATCACACATGGCATGTTTTTGCTGTAATAGCTACTGTAAATCGGAAAGTGCAGTTACATTAACAATAATTTAAGCTTTCAACTGATATAAGACACTTGTATGTACCTAAATGTTTAAAATCCATAATTTTTATGATTATTTACGCCTATCCCCCTAAGCAAGCAGTGTTATTTCCTTATAGTGGTGCTTGTCGGTATTAACAATATTAATCTGATGCCTCAACCTGGGCTTGAACACATCGCCAAAAATCACCCTGGAAGCAACGTTACCCATTGCTCCACAAATGCCACAGCTCTTGCAGAACAAGGGAAACAACTACCTCAAGGTCTCAGAGCGAGTGATGTCACTGATTGAAATGCTAACTAGCTAGCCATTTCACAGCGGTTACATTAGTGACTCGGATATGCAGTTGTGGTCAGCTCAATGAAGTGTAACCACTTATGCCTCCAAATTGTAAATTTGTAAGATGCTTCGGGAGGGCAGTCAGGTGTACTAGCAAGGCAGAGGTCCTGGGTTCAAGCCTCAGTTCGAGCCGAGGAAGGAGAAAGTGGTACTTGCTTAGCAAGCAGCGTGACATCCATTAGACATGCTTACATACATGCATCAGTGTGTATGTGATCCAGACTGGAGGGAGACTCTGGCGGATCCAGACTGGAGGGAGACTCTGGCGGATCCGGACTGTGACCCGTCGTGGTAGGTTCCGGACTGTGACCCGTCGTGGTAGGTTCCGGACTGCGACCCGTCGTAGGAGTTTCTGGAACGCGACCCGTCGTAGTAGGTTCCGGACTGCGACCCGTCGTGGTAGGTTCCGGACTGCGACCCGTCGTGGTAGGTTCCGGACTGCGACCCGTCGTAGGAGGTTCCGGACTGCGACCCGTCGTGGTAGGTTCCGGACTGCGACCCGTCGTAGGAGGTTCCGGACTGCGACCCATCGTGGTAGGTTCCGGACTGTGGCCCGTCGTGGTAGGTTCCGGACTGCGGCCCGTCGTAGGAGGTTCCGGACTGCGACCCGTCGTGGTAGGTTCCGGACTGCGACCCGTCGTGGTAGGTTCCGGACTGCGACCCGTCGTGGTAGGTTCCGGTCTGCAGCCCGTCGTAGGAGGTTCCGGTTTGTAGACTGTTGCCGGACGCTCTGGACTGGGTACTGTTGCCGGACGCTCTGGACTGGGTACTGTTGCCGGACGCTCTGGACTGGGTACTGTAGCCGGACGCTCTGGACTGGGTACTGTTGCCGGACGCTCTGGACTGGGTACTGTTGCCGGAATCTCTGGACTGGGTACTGTTGCCGGACGCTCTGGACTGGGTACTGTAGCCGGACGCTCTGGACTGGGTACT
This sequence comes from Oncorhynchus tshawytscha, assembly GCF_018296145.1. Lineage (NCBI taxonomy): Eukaryota > Metazoa > Chordata > Actinopteri > Salmoniformes > Salmonidae > Oncorhynchus > Oncorhynchus tshawytscha. The sequence continues at coordinate 26,331,428 of NC_056461.1, read as the reverse complement.
GTTGCCGGACGCTCTGGACTGGGTACTGTAGCCGGACGCTCTGGGCTGGGTACTGTAGTCGGACGTTCTGGACTGGGTACTGTTGCCGGACGCTCTGGACTGGCGAGGCGCACTATAGGCCTGATGCATGGTGCCGGCACTGGTGGTACCAGGCTGGGGACACGCACCTCAGGGCGAGTGCGAGGAGCAGGAACAGGGAGTACTGGACCCTGGAGGCGCACTGGTGGCCTGGTGCGTGGTGCCGGCACTGGTGGTACCGGGCTGGAGACACGCACCTCAGGGCGAGTGCGAGGAGCAGGAACAGGGAGTACTGGACCCTGGATGCGCACTGGTGCCCTGGTGCGTGGTGCCGGCACTGGTGGTACTGTGCTGGGGACACGCACCTCAGGGCGAGTGCGGGAGCAGGCACAGGACGTACTGGGCTGTGGAGGCGTACTGGAGGTCTGGAGTGTAAAGCTGACACAACCCGTCCTGGCTGGATGCGCACTGGAGACACCGTGCACATCTCTGCATAACAAGGTGCCTGACCAGTTACACGCTCCCCACGGTAAGCACGAGGAGTTGGCTCCACATATTTATTTAGTGAAACGCACAAAAAAGAATAAAGAAAGAACGAAACGTGAAGTCAATGAAGTGCTAACAGGCAACTAAACATAAACAAGATCCCACAAAAACAGGTGGGAAAATAACGACTTAAATATGATCCCCAATTAGAGAGAACGATTACCAGCTGCCTCTAATTGGCAATCATACAAAACACCAACATAGAAAAGAAACTAGAACACAACATAGACATAGAAATACTAGATCACCCCCTATTCACGCCCTGACCTACTATACCATAGAGAAACAATGGCTCTCTATGGTCAGGGCATGACAGTATCAGTGTGTATGTGTGCATATTAATAAATGTATCATTGTGCATGTGTGTATATTAATAAATGTATCAGTGTGTATGTGTGCA